>NC_081182.1:214498598-214805499 GCF_029867415.1 Vicia villosa | reverse complement strand
TTTTGGAGATGGGAAAGAAATAATAGAAATTTTATATCATGGTCCACATTTTTGGAGAAGGTAAAAAATTCAAGAAATTGCATACAATTGACCACATTATTTGAAAAAGAGAAGGAAATTCTAGAAATTGCAAATGATAGTCCACATTTTTGGAGAGGGAAAATTAGTTTCAGATATTCATATGATAGACCAAGTTTTTTAAAGAAGGGAAAGAAATTCCATAAATTGCATATGATAGTCTTCGTTTTTGAAGAAGGGAAAGTAATTCTATAAATTCTTATGATAGTCTTCGTTTTTTTTGAGAAGGGAAACAAATTCCTAAAATTGCATATGATAGTCCACGTATTTGGATAAGGGAAAAAGATTCAATAAATTGCATATAATAGTCCACATTTTTTGAGAAGTGATAGAAATTCCAAAAATCTCATATGATAGTCCTCGTATTTTGAGAAGGGAAAGGAAATCATAAAAATTGCATATAATAGTACACGTTTTTTTGAGAAGGGAATGAAACTCTATAAATTTCATATCATGGTCCACTTTTCTAGAGAGAAGGTAAAAAATTCAAGAAATTGCATATGATTGTCCACATTATTTGAAAAAGAGAAAGAAATTTTAGAAATTGCAAATGATAGTCCATGTTTTAAGAGAGGGGAAAGTAATTTAAGAAATTCATATAATAGACCAAGCTTTTTGGAGAAGGGAACGAAATTTTTTAAAATTGCATATGATAGTCCACGTTTTTATAGATGGGAACAAAACTTCATAAATTGCATATGATAGTACACGTGTTTAGATAAGGGAAAGAATCTCCTGAAATTGCATATGATAGTTCACGTTTTGGGAGAAGGGAAATAAATTCCAGAAATTGCATATGATAGTCCTCGTTTTTGGAAAGTGGAAGATAATTTCAAAATTTTATATGATAGACCACATTTTTTGGAGAAGTGAAATAAACTCCAAAAATCGTATATGATAGTCCATGTTTTTGGAGAAGGGAACAAAATTCAATAAATTGAATATAATAGTCCACATTTTTTGAGAAGTGATAGAAATTCCAAAAATCTCATATGATAGTCCTCGTATTTTGAGAAGGGAAAGGAATTCTTGAAAATTGCATATGATAGTCCACGTTTATGGAGAATGGAAATAAATTCCAAAAAAATACATAAGATAGACCACGTTTATGGCGAAGGGAAAGAGATTCCTGAAATTGCTTATGATAGTCCACGTTTTTGGATAAAGGAAATAAATTTGAGAAATTGCATATAATAGTACACGTTTTTGGAGAAGGGAAAGAAATTTTAGAAATTGCATATGATAGTCCACATTTTTTAAGAAGGGAAAGAGATTCCTAAAATTGCATATGATAGTCCACGTTTTTTGAGAAGGGAACTAAATTCCTGAAATTGCATATAATAGTCCACGTTTTTAGGGAAGGGAAAGAAATTCCATAAGTTGCATATGATAGTCCATGTTTTTGGAGAAGGGAAAGTAATTAAAGAAATTCATATGATAGACCACATTTTTTAGGAGAAAGGAAAGAAATTCCTAAAATTGCATATGTTAGTCCATGTTTTTGGAGAAGGGAACAAAATTCAATAAATTGCATATAATAGTCCACATTTTTCGAGAAGTGATAGGAATTCCAAAAATCTCATATGATAGTCCTCATATTTTGAGAAGGGAAAGGAATTCTTAAAATGTGCATATGATAGTACGCGTTTTTGGAGAAGGGAAAGAAATTCTAGAAATTTTATATCATGGTCCACATTTTTGGAGAAGCTAAAAAATTAAAGAAATTGCATACAATTGACCATATTATTTGAAAAAGAGAACGAAATTCTAGAAATTGCAAATGATAGTCCACATTTTTGGAGAGGGAAAAGTAGTTTCAGATATTCATATGATAGACCAAGTTTTTTGGAGAATGGAACGAAATTCTTAAAAATTGCATATGATAGTCCACGTTTTTGGAGAAGGGAACTAAATTCCATAAATTGTATATGATATACACGTGTTTAGAGAAGGGAAAAAATTCCCTGAAATTGCATATGATAGTCCACGTTTTTGGAGAAGGGAACTAAATTCCATAAATTGTATATGATATACACGTGTTTTGAGAAGGGAAAAAATTCCCTGAAATTGCATATGTTAGTTCACGTTTTTGGAGAAGGGAAATAAATTCCAGAAATTGCATATGATATACCATGTGTTTGGAGTGGGGACATAAATTCTAGAAACTGCATATGATAGTCTACATTTTTGGAGAGGGTAAACAATTCTAGAATTTGCATATGATAGTCCACATTTTTGGAGAAGGGAAAAAATTCTCTAAATTGCATATGATAGTCCATGTTTTTGGAGAGGGGAAAGTAATTTCCGAAATTTATATGATAGACCACGTTTTATGTAGAAGTGAAATAAACTGGAAAAATCGTATATGATAGTCCACGTTTTTGGAGAAGAGAATAAAATTCAATAAATTGAATATAATAGTCCACATTTTTCGAGAAGTGATAGAAATTCCAAAAATCTCATATGATAGTCCTCGTATTTTGAGAAGCGAAAGGAATTCTTGAAAATTGCATATGATAGTCCACGTTTATGGAGAAGGGAAATAAATTCCAAAAAATGTATAAGATAGACCACGTTTATAGAGAAGGGAAAGAGATTCCTGAAATTGTTTATGATAGTCCACGATTTTAGAGAAGGGGAATAAATTGGAGAAATTGCATATAATAGTAAACGTTTTGGGAGAAGAAAAAGAAATTCTAGAAATTGCATATGATAGTCCACGTTTTTGAAATGGGGAAAGAGATTCCTAAAATTGCATATGATAGTCCACGTTTTTGGCGAAAAGGAAATAAATTCCAGAAATTGCATATTATATTCCACGTTTTTGGGGAAGGGAAAGAAATTCCATAAATTGCATATGACAGTCCATGTTTTTGGAGAAGGGAAAGTAATTAAAGAAATTCATATGATAGACCACATTTTTTAGGAGAATGGAATGAAATTCCTAAAATTGCATATGTTAGTCCACGTTTTTGGAGAAGGGAACAAAATTCAATAAATTGCATATAATAGACCACATTTTTCGAGAAGTTATAGGAATTCCAAAAATCTCATATGATAGTCCTCATATATTTTGAGAAGGGAAAGGAATTCTTAAAATGTGCATATGATAATACGCGTTTTTGGAGAAGGGAAAGAAATAATAGAAATTTTATATCATGGTCCACATTTTTGGAGAAGGTAAAAAATTCAAGAAATTGCATACAATTGACCACATTATTTGAAAAAGAGAAGGAAATTCTAGAAATTGCAAATGATAGTCCACATTTTTGGAGAGGGAAAATTAGTTTCAGATATTCATATGATAGACCAAGTTTTTTAAAGAAGGGAAAGAAATTCCATAAATTGCATATGATAGTCTTCGTTTTTGAAGAAGGGAAAGTAATTCTATATATTCTTATGATAGTCTTCGTTTTTTTGAGAAGGGAAACAAATTCCTAAAATTGCATATGATAGTCCACGTATTTGGAGAAGGGAACAAGATTCAATAAATTGCATATAATAGTCCACATTTTTCGAGAAGTGATAGAAATTCCAAAAATCTCATATGATAGTCCTCGTATTTTGAGAAGGGAAAAGAAATCATAAAAATTGCATATAATAGTACACGTTTTTTGAGAAGGGAATGAAACTCTATAAATTTCATATCATGGTCCACTTTTCTGGAGAAGGTAAAAAATTCAAGAAATTGCATATGATTGTCCACATTATTTGAAAAAGAGAAAGAAATTTTAGAAATTGCAAATGATAGTCCATGTTTTTGGAGAGGGGAAAGTAATTTCAGAAATTCATATGATAGACCAAGCTTTTTGGAGAAGGGAACGAAATTTTTTAAAATTGCATATGATAGTCCACGTTTTTATAGATGGGAACAAAACTTCATAAATTGCATATGATAGTACACGTGTTTAGATAAGGGAAAGAATCTCCTGAAATTGCATATGATAGTTCACGTTTTGGGAGAAGGGAAATAAATTCCAGAAATTGCATATGATAGTCCTCGTTTTTGGAGAGTGGAAAATAATTTCAAAATTTTATATGATAGACCACATTTTTTGGAGAAGTGAAATAAACTCCAAAAATCGTATATGATAGTCCATGTTTTTGGAGAAGGGAACAAAATTCAATAAATTGAATATAATAGTCCACATTTTTTGAGAAGTGATAGAAATTCCAAAAATCTCATATGATAGTCCTCGTATTTTGAGAAGGGAAAGGAATTCTTGAAAATTGCATATGATAGTCCATGTTTATGGAGAATGGAAATAAATTCCAAAAAAATACATAAGATAGACCACGTTTATGGCGAAGGGAAAGAGATTCCTGAAATTGCTTATGATAGTCCACGTTTTTGGAGAAGGGAAATAAATTCGAGAAATTGCATATAATAGTACACGCTTTTGGAGAAGGGAAAGAAATTCTAGAAACTGCATATGATAGTCCACATTTTTGAAGAAGGGAAAGAGATTCCTAAAATTGCATATGATAGTCCACGTTTTTTGAGAAGGGAACTAAATTCCTGAAATTGCATATAATAGTCCACGTTTTTAGGGAAGGGAAAGAAATTCCATAAATTGCATATGATAGTCCATGTTTTTGGAGAAGGGAAAGTAATTAAAGAAATGCATATGATAGACCACGTTTTTTAGGAGAATGGAAAGAAATTCCTAAAATTGCATATGTTAGTCCACGTTTTTGGAGAAGGGAACAAAATTCAATAAATTGCATATAATAGTCCACATTTTTCGAGAAGTGATAGGAATTCCAAAAATCTCATATGATAGTCCTCATATTTTGAGAAGGGAAAGGAATTCTTAAAATGTGCATATGATAGTACGCGTTTTTGGAGAAGGGAAAGAAATAATAGAAATTTTATATCATGGTCCACATTTTTGGAGAAGGTAAAAAATTCAAGAAATTGCATACAATTGACCACATTATTTGAAAAAGAGAAGGAAATTCTAGAAATTGCAAATGATAGTCCACATTTTTGGAGAGGGAAAATTAGTTTCAGATATTCATATGATAGACCAAGTTTTTTAAAGAAGGGAAAGAAATTCCATAAATTGCATATGATAGTCTTCGTTTTTGAAGAAGGGAAAGTAATTCTATAAATTCTTATGATAGTCTTCGTTTTTTTGAGAAGGGAAACAAATTCCTAAAATTGCATATGATAGTCCACGTATTTGGAGAAGGGAACAAGATTCAATAAATTGCATATAATAGTCCACATTTTTCGAGAAGTGATAGAAATTCCAAAAATCTCATATGATAGTCCTCGTATTTTGAGAAGGGAAAAGAAATCATAAAAATTGCATATAATAGTACACGTTTTTTGAGAAGGGAATGAAACTCTATAAATTTCATATCATGGTCCACTTTTCTGGAGAAGGTAAAAAATTCAAGAAATTGCATATGATTGTCCACATTATTTGAAAAAGAGAAAGAAATTTTAGAAATTGCAAATGATAGTCCATGTTTTTGGAGAGGGGAAAGTAATTTCAGAAATTCATATGATAGACCAAGCTTTTTGGAGAAGGGAACCAAAATTTTTTAAAATTGCATATGATAGTCCACGTTTTTATAGATGGGAACAAAACTTCATAAATTGCATATGATAGTACACATGTTTAGATAAGGGAAAGAATCTCCTGAAATTGCATATGATAGTTCACGTTTTGGGAGAAGGGAAATAAATTCCAGAAATTGCATATGATAGTCCTCGTTTTTGGAGAGTGGAAGATAATTTCAAAATTTTATATGATAGACCACATTTTTTGGAGAAGTGAAATAAACTCCAAAAATCGTATATGATAGTCCATGTTTTTGGAGAAGGGAACAAAATTCAATAAATTGAATATAATAGTCCACATTTTTTGAGAAGTGATAGAAATTCCAAAAATCTCATATGATAGTCCTCGTATTTTGAGAAGGGAAAGGAATTCTTGAAAATTGCATATGATAGTCCACGTTTATGGAGAATGGAAATAAATTCCAAAAAATACATAAGATAGACCACGTTTATGGCGAAGGGAAAGAGATTCCTGAAATTGCTTATGATAGTCCACGTTTTTGGAGAAGGGAAATAAATTCGAGAAATTGCATATAATAGTACACGCTTTTGGAGAAGGGAAAGAAATTCTAGAAACTGCATATGATAGTCCACATTTTTGAAGAAGGGAAAGAGATTCCTAAAATTGCATATGATAGTCCACGTTTTTTGAGAAGGGAACTAAATTCCTGAAATTGCATATAATAGTCCACGTTTTTAGGGAAGGGAAAGAAATTCCATAAATTGCATATGATAGTCCATGTTTTTGGAGAAGGGAAAGTAATTAAAGAAATGCATATGATAGACCACGTTTTTTAGGAGAATGGAAAGAAATTCCTAAAATTGCATATGTTAGTCCACGTTTTTGGAGAAGGGAACAAAATTCAATAAATTGCATATAAAAGTCCACATTTATCGAGAAGTGATAGGAATTCCAAAAATCTCATATGATAGTCCTCATATATTTTGAGAAGGGAAAGGAATTCTTAAAATGTGCATATGATAGTACGCGTTTTTGGAGAAGGGAAAGAAATAATAGAAATTTTATATCATGGTCCACATTTTTGGAGAAGGTAAAAAATTCAAGAAATTGCATACAATTGACCACATTATTTGAAAAAGAGAAGGAAATTCTAGAAATTGCAAATGATAGTCCACATTTTTGGAGAGGGAAAATTAGTTTCAGATATTCATATGATAGACCACGTTTTTTAAAGAAGGGAAAGAAATTCCATAAATTGCATATGATAGTCTTCGTTTTTGAAGAAGGGAAAGTAATTCTATAAATTCTTATGATAGTCTTCGTTTTTTTGAGAAGGGAAACAAATTCCTAAAATTGCATATGATAGTCCACGTATTTGGAGAAGGGAACAAGATTCAATAAATTGCATATAATAGTCCACATTTTTCGAGAAGTGATAGAAATTCCAAAAATCTCATATGATAGTCCTCGTATTTTGAGAAGGGAAAGGAAATCATAAAAATTGCATATAATAGTACACGTTTTTTGAGAAGGGAATGAAACTCTATAAATTTCATATCATGGTCCACTTTTCTGGAGAAGGTAAAAAATTCAAGAAATTGCATATGATTGTCCACATTATTTGAAAAAGAGAAAGAAATTTTAGAAATTGCAAATGATAGTCCATGTTTTTGGAGAGGGGAAAGTAATTTCAGAAATTCATATGATAGACCAAGCTTTTTGGAGAAGGGAACCAAAATTTTTTAAAATTGCATATGATAGTCCACGTTTTTATAGATGGGAACAAAACTTCATAAATTGCATATGATAGTACACATGTTTAGATAAGGGAAAGAATCTCCTGAAATTGCATATGATAGTTCACGTTTTGGGAGAAGGGAAATAAATTCCAGAAATTGCATATGATAGTCCTCGTTTTTGGAGAGTGGAAGATAATTTCAAAATTTTATATGATAGACCACATTTTTTGGAGAAGTGAAATAAACTCCAAAAATCGTATATGATAGTCCATGTTTTTGGAGAAGGGAACAAAATTCAATAAATTGAATATAATAGTCCACATTTTTTGAGAAGTGATAGAAATTCCAAAAATCTCATATGATAGTCCTCGTATTTTGAGAAGGGAAAGGAATTCTTGAAAATTGCATATGATAGTCCACGTTTATGGAGAATGGAAATAAATTCCAAAAAATACATAAGATAGACCACGTTTATGGCGAAGGGAAAGAGATTCCTGAAATTGCTTATGATAGTCCACGTTTTTGGAGAAGGGAAATAAATTCGAGAAATTGCATATAATAGTACACGCTTTTGGAGAAGGGAAAGAAATTCTAGAAACTGCATATGATAGTCCACATTTTTGAAGAAGGGAAAGAGATTCCTAAAATTGCATATGATAGTCCACGTTTTTTGAGAAGGGAACTAAATTCCTGAAATTGCATATAATAGTCCACGTTTTTAGGGAAGGGAAAGAAATTCCATAAATTGCATATGATAGTCCATGTTTTTGGAGAAGGGAAAGTAATTAAAGAAATGCATATGATAGACCACGTTTTTTAGGAGAATGGAAAGAAATTCCTAAAATTGCATATGTTAGTCCACGTTTTTGGAGAAGGGAACAAAATTCAATAAATTGCATATAAAAGTCCACATTTATCGAGAAGTGATAGGAATTCCAAAAATCTCATATGATAGTCCTCATATATTTTGAGAAGGGAAAGGAATTCTTAAAATGTGCATATGATAGTACGCGTTTTTGGAGAAGGGAAAGAAATAATAGAAATTTTATATCATGGTCCACATTTTTGGAGAAGGTAAAAAATTCAAGAAATTGCATACAATTGACCACATTATTTGAAAAAGAGAAGGAAATTCTAGAAATTGCAAATGATAGTCCACATTTTTGGAGAGGGAAAATTAGTTTCAGATATTCATATGATAGACCACGTTTTTTAAAGAAGGGAAAGAAATTCCATAAATTGCATATGATAGTCTTCGTTTTTGAAGAAGGGAAAGTAATTCTATAAATTCTTATGATAGTCTTCGTTTTTTTGAGAAGGGAAACAAATTCCTAAAATTGCATATGATAGTCCACGTATTTGGAGAAGGGAACAAGATTCAATAAATTGCATATAATAGTCCACATTTTTCGAGAAGTGATAGAAATTCCAAAAATCTCATATGATAGTCCTCGTATTTTGAGAAGGGAAAGGAAATCATAAAAATTGCATATAATAGTACACGTTTTTTGAGAAGGGAATGAAACTCTATAAATTTCATATCATGGTCCACTTTTCTGGAAAAGGTAAAAAGTTCAAGAAATTGCATATGATTGTCCACATTATTTGAAAAAGAGAAAGAAATTTTAGAAATTGCAAATGATAGTCCATGTTTTTGGAGAGGAGAAAGTAATTTCAGAAATTCATATAATAGACCAAGCTTTTTGGAGAAGGGAACGAAATTTTTTAAAATTGCATATGATAGTCCACGTTTTTATAGATGGGAACAAAACTTCATAAATTGCATATGATAGTACACGTGTTTAGATAAGGGAAAGAATCTCCTGAAATTGCATATGATAGTTCACGTTTTGGGAGAAGGGAAATAAATTCCAGAAATTGCATATGATAGTCCTCGTTTTTGGAGAGTGGAAGATAATTTCAAAATTTTATATGATAGACCACATTTTTTGGAGAAGTGAAATAAACTCCAAAAATCGTGTATGATAGTCCATGTTTTTGGAGAAGGGAACAAAATTCAATAAATTGAATATAATAGTCCACATTTTTTGAGAAGTGATAGAAATTCCAAAAATCTCATATGATAGTCCTCGTATTTTGACAAGGGAAAGGAATTCTTGAAAATTGCATATGATAGTCCACGTTTATGGAGAATGGAAATAAATTCCAAAAAATACATAAGATAGACCACGTTTATGGCGAAGGGAAAGAGATTCCTGAAATTGCTTATGATAGTCCACGTTTTTTGAGAAGGGAAATAAATTCGAGAAATTGCATATAATAGTACACGTTTTTGGAGAAGGGAAAGAAATTCTAGAAACTGCATATGATAGTCCACATTTTTGAAGAAGGGAAAGAGATTCCTAAAATTGCATATGATAGTCCACGTTTTTTGAGAAGGGAACTAAATTCCGGAAATTGCATATAATAGTCCACGTTTTTAGGGAAGGGAAAGAAATTCCATAAATTGCATATGATAGTCCATGTTTTTGGAGAAGGGAAAGTAATTAAAGAAATGCATATGATAGACCACGTTTTTTAGGAGAATGGAAAGAAATTCCTAAAATTGCATATGTTAGTCCACGTTTTTGGAGAAGGGAACAAAATTCAATAAATTGCATATAATAGTCCACAATTTTCGAGAAGTGATAGGAATTCCAAAAATCTCATATGATAGTCCTCATATTTTGAGAAGGGAAAGGAATTCTTAAAATGTGCATATGATAGTACGCGTTTTTGGAGAAGGGAAAGAAATTCTAGAAATTTTATATCATGGTCCACATTTTTGGAGAAGCTAAAAAATTCAAGAAATTGCATACAGTTGACCATATTATTTGAAAAAGAGAAAGAAATTCTAGAAATTGCAAATGATAGTCCACATTTTTTAAGAGGGAAAAGTAGTTTCAGATATTCATACGATAGACCAAGTTTTTTGGAGAATGGAATGAAATTCTTAAAAATTGCATATGATAGTCCACGTTTTTGGAGAAGGGAACTAAATTCCATAAACTGTATATGATATACACGTGTTTTGAGAAGGGAAAAAATTCCCTGAAATTGCATATGTTAGTTCACGTTTTTGGAGAAGGGAAATAAATTTCAAAAATTGCATATGATAGACCATGTGTTTGGAGTGGGGACATAAATTCTAGAAACTGCATATGATAGTCTACATTTTTGGAGAGGGTAAACAATTCTAGAATTTGCATATGATAGTCCACATTTTTGGAGAAGGGAAAAAATTCTCTAAATTGCATAAGATAGTCCATGTTTTTGGAGAGGGGAAAGTAATTTCCGAAATTTATATAATAGACCACGTTTTTTGGAGAAGTGAAATAAACTGCAAAAATCGTATATGATAGTCCACGTTTTTGGAGAAGAGAATAAAATTCAATAAATTGAATATAATAGTCCACATTTTTCGAGAAGTGATAGAAATTCCAAAAATCTCATATGATAGTCCTCGTATTTTGAGAAGCGAAAGGAATTCTTGAAAATTGCATATGATAGTCCATGTTTATGGAGAAGGGAAATAAATTCCAAAAAATGTATAAGATAGACCACGTTTATAGAGAAGGGAAAGAGATTCCTGAAATTGCTTAAGATATTTCAGGATTTTGGAGACGGGGAATAAATTCGAGAAATTGCATATAATAGTACACGTTTTTGGAGAAGGGAAAGAAATTATGGAAATTGCATATGATAGTCCACGTTTTTGAAAAAAGGGAAAGAGAATCCTAAAATTGCATATGATAGTCCATGTTTTTGGAGAAAAGGAAATAAATTCCAGAAATTGCATATGATAGTCCATGTTTTTGGGGAAGGGAAAGAAATTCCATAAAATGCATATGATAGTCTTCGTTTTTGGAGAAGCGAAAGTAATTATATAAATTCATATGATAGACCACGTTTTTTGGAGAAGGGAAATAAACTCTTAAAATTGCATATGATAGTCCATGTTTTTGGAGAAGGGAACAAGATTCAATAAAATGCATATAATAATCCACATTTTTCGAGAAGTGAAAGAAATTCTAAAAATCTAATATGATAGTCCTCGTACTTTGAGAAGGGAAAGGAATTCTTGAAAATTGCATATGATAGTCCACGTTTATGGAGAATGGAAATAAATTCCAAAAAATACATAAGATAGACCACGTTTATGGCGAAGGGAAAGAGATTCCTGAAATTGCTTATGATAGTCCACGTTTTTGGAGAAGGGAAATAAATTCGAGAAATTGCATATAATAGTACACGCTTTTGGAGAAGGGAAAGAAATTCTAGAAACTGCATATGATAGTCCACATTTTTGAAGAAGGGAAAGAGATTCCTAAAATTGCATATGATAGTCCACGTTTTTTGAGAAGGGAACTAAATTCCTGAAATTGCATATAATAGTCCACGTTTTTAGGGAAGGGAAAGAAATTCCATAAATTGCATATGATAGTCCATGTTTTTGGAGAAGGGAAAGTAATTAAAGAAATGCATATGATAGACCACGTTTTTTAGGAGAATGGAAAGAAATTCCTAAAATTGCATATGTTAGTCCACGTTTTTGGAGAAGGGAACAAAATTCAATAAATTGCATATAAAAGTCCACATTTATCGAGAAGTGATAGGAATTCCAAAAATCTCATATGATAGTCCTCATATATTTTGAGAAGGGAAAGGAATTCTTAAAATGTGCATATGATAGTACGCGTTTTTGGAGAAGGGAAAGAAATAATAGAAATTTTATATCATGGTCCACATTTTTGGAGAAGGTAAAAAATTCAAGAAATTGCATACAATTGACCACATTATATGAAAAAGAGAAGGAAATTCTAGAAATTGCAAATGATAGTCCACATTTTTGGAGAGGGAAAATTAGTTTCAGATATTCATATGATAGACCACGTTTTTTAAAGAAGGGAAAGAAATTCCATAAATTGCATATGATAGTCTTCGTTTTTGAAGAAGGGAAAGTAATTCTATAAATTCTTATGATAGTCTTCGTTTTTTTGAGAAGGGAAACAAATTCCTAAAATTGCATATGATAGTCCACGTATTTGGAGAAGGGAACAAGATTCAATAAATTGCATATAATAGTCCACATTTTTCGAGAAGTGATAGAAATTCCAAAAATCTCATATGATAGTCCTCGTATTTTGAGAAGGGAAAGGAAATCATAAAAATTGCATATAATAGTACACGTTTTTTGAGAAGGGAATGAAACTCTATAAATTTCATATCATGGTCCACTTTTCTGGAAAAGGTAAAAAGTTCAAGAAATTGCATATGATTGTCCACATTATTTGAAAAAGAGAAAGAAATTTTAGAAATTGCAAATGATAGTCCATGTTTTTGGAGAGGAGAAAGTAATTTCAGAAATTCATATAATAGACCAAGCTTTTTGGAGAAGGGAACGAAATTTTTTAAAATTGCATATGATAGTCCACGTTTTTATAGATGGGAACAAAACTTCATAAATTGCATATGATAGTACACGTGTTTAGATAAGGGAAAGAATCTCCTGAAATTGCATATGATAGTTCACGTTTTGGGAGAAGGGAAATAAATTCCAGAAATTGCATATGATAGTCCTCGTTTTTGGAGAGTGGAAGATAATTTCAAAATTTTATATGATAGACCACATTTTTTGGAGAAGTGAAATAAACTCCAAAAATCGTATATGATAGTCCATGTTTTTGGAGAAGGGAACAAAATTCAATAAATTGAATATAATAGTCCACATTTTTTGAGAAGTGATAGAAATTCCAAAAATCTCATATGATAGTCCTCGTATTTTGACAAGGGAAAGGAATTCTTGAAAATTGCATATGATAGTCCACGTTTATGGAGAATGGAAATAAATTCCAAAAAATACATAAGATAGACCACGTTTATGGCGAAGGGAAAGAGATTCCTGAAATTGCTTATGATAGTCCACGTTTTTTGAGAAGGGAAATAAATTCGAGAAATTGCATATAATAGTACACGTTTTTGGAGAAGGGAAAGAAATTCTAGAAACTGCATATGATAGTCCACATTTTTGAAGAAGGGAAAGAGATTCCTAAAATTGCATATGATAGTCCACGTTTTTTGAGAAGGGAACTAAATTCCGGAAATTGCATATAATAGTCCACGTTTTTAGGGAAGGGAAAGAAATTCCATAAATTGCATATGATAGTCCATGTTTTTGGAGAAGGGAAAGTAATTAAAGAAATGCATATGATAGACCACGTTTTTTAGGAGAATGGAAAGAAATTCCTAAAATTGCATATGTTAGTCCACGTTTTTGGAGAAGGGAACAAAATTCAATAAATTGCATATAATAGTCCACAATTTTCGAGAAGTGATAGGAATTCCAAAAATCTCATATGATAGTCCTCATATTTTGAGAAGGGAAAGGAATTCTTAAAATGTGCATATGATAGTACGCGTTTTTGGAGAAGGGAAAGAAATTCTAGAAATTTTATATCATGGTCCACATTTTTGGAGAAGCTAAAAAATTCAAGAAATTGCATACAGTTGACCATATAATTTGAAAAAGAGAAAGAAATTCTAGAAATTGCAAATGATAGTCCACATTTTTTAAGAGGGAAAAGTAGTTTCAGATATTCATACGATAGACCAAGTTTTTTGGAGAATGGAATGAAATTCTTAAAAATTGCATATGATAGTCCACGTTTTTGGAGAAGGGAACTAAATTCCATAAACTGTATATGATATACACGTGTTTTGAGAAGGGAAAAAATTCCCTGAAATTGCATATGTTAGTTCACGTTTTTGGAGAAGGGAAATAAATTTCAGAAATTGCATATGATAGACCATGTGTTTGGAGTGGGGACATAAATTCTAGAAACTGCATATGATAGTCTACATTTTTGGAGAGGGTAAACAATTCTAGAATTTGCATATGATAGTCCACATTTTTGGAGAAGGGAAAAAATTCTCTAAATTGCATAAGATAGTCCATGTTTTTGGAGAGGGGAAAGTAATTTCCGAAATTTATATAATGGACCACGTTTTTTGGAGAAGTGAAATAAACTGCAAAAATCGTATATGATAGTCCACGTTTTTGGAGAAGAGAATAAAATTCAATAAATTGAATATAATAGTCCACATTTTTCGAGAAGTGATAGAAATTCCAAAAATCTCATATGATAGTCCTCGTATTTTGAGAAGCGAAAGGAATTCTTGAAAATTGCATATGATAGTCCATGTTTATGGAGAAGGGAAATAAATTCCAAAAAATGTATAAGATAGACCACGTTTATAGAGAAGGGAAAGAGATTCCTGAAATTGCTTAAGATATTTCAGGATTTTGGAGACGGGGAATAAATTCGAGAAATTGCATATAATAGTACACGTTTTTGGAGAAGGGAAAGAAATTATGGAAATTGCATATGATAGTCCACGTTTTTGAAAAAAGGGAAAGAGAATCCTAAAATTGCATATGATAGTCCATGTTTTTGGAGAAAAGGAAATAAATTCCAGAAATTGCATATGATAGTCCATGTTTTTGGGGAAGGGAAAGAAATTCCATAAAATGCATATGATAGTCTTCGTTTTTGGAGAAGCGAAAGTAATTATATAAATTCATATGATAGACCACGTTTTTTGGAGAAGGGAAATAAACTCTTAAAATTGCATATGATAGTCCATGTTTTTGGAGAAGGGAACAAGATTCAATAAAATGCATATAATAATCCACATTTTTCGAGAAGTGAAAGAAATTCTAAAAATCTAATATGATAGTCCTCGTACTTTGAGAAGGGAAAGGAATTCTTAAAAATTGCATATGATAGTACACGTTTTTGGAGAAGGGAAAAAACTCTACATTTCATATCATTGTCCACTTTTTTAAAGAATTTAAAAAAATCAAGAAATTGCATATGATTGTCCACATTATTTGAAAAAGAGAAAGAAATTTTAGAAATTGCAAATGATAGTCCATGTTTTTGGAGAAGGGAAAGAAATTCCAGAAATTGCATATGATAGACCACGCTTTTTGGAGAAGGGAACGAAAATTTTGAAAATTGCATATGATTGTCCACGTTTTTTTAGCTGGGAACAAAACTCCATAAATTGCATATGATTGTACACGTGTTTAGAGAAGGGAAAGAATTTCCTAAATTTGCATATGATAGTTCACGTTTTTTGAGAAGGGAAATAAATTCCAGAAATTGATATGATAGTTCATGTTTTTAAGTGGGTACATAAATTATAGAAATTGCATATGATAGTCCATGTTTTTTGAGAGGGTAAACAATTCTAAAATTTGCATATGATAGTCCACATTTTTGGAGAACAGAAAGAAATTCCAGAAATTGCATATGATAGTCCTCGTTTTTGGAGAGGGGAAAATAATTTACAAAAAAAATTATATGATAGTACACGTTTTTTGGAGAAGTGAAATAAACTCCAAAAATCGCATATGATAGTCGACGTTTTTGGAAAAGGGAACAAAATTCAATAAATTGAATATACTAGTCCCCATTTTTCGAGAACTGATAGAAGGTAAAGAAATTCCATAAATTGCATATGATAGTCCATGTTTATAGAGAAGTGAAAGAAATTCCAAAAATTGCATATGATAGTACACATTTTTGGAGCAAGGAAAGAATTTCCTGAAATTGCATATGATAGTCCACGTTTTTGGAAAAGGGAAATAAAATCGAGAAATTGCATATGATTGTACACGTTTTTTATAAGGGAAAGAAATTTTAGAAATTGCATATGATAGTCCCCGTTTTTGAAGAAGGGAAAGATAATCCTAAAATTGCATATTATAGTCCACGTTTTTTGAGAAGGGAACAAAATTCGAAAAATTGCATCTGATATACACGTGTTTGGAGAAGGGAAAGAATTCCCTGAAATTGCATATCGTAGTCCACGTTTTTGGAGTGGGACACAAATTCTAGAAATTGCATATGATAGTCCATGTTTTTGGAAAGGGTAAACATTTCTAGAAATTGCATAGGATAGTCCACATTTTTGGAGAGGGGAAAGAAATTCAATAAATTGCATATGATAGTCCACATTTTTGGAGAGGGGGAAGTAATTTCCGAAATTTATATGATAGACCATGTTTTTTGGAGAAGTGAAATAAACTCCAAAAATCGCATATGATAGTCCACATTTTTGGAGAAGGGAACAAAATTCAATAAATTGAATATAATAGTCCACATTTTTTGAGAAGTGATAGAAAGTCCAAAAATCTCATATGATAGTCCTCGTAATTTGAGAAAGGAAAGGAATTCTTGAAAATTGCATATGATTGTCCATGTTTATGGAGAAGGGAAATAAATTCCAAAAAATGCATAAGACAGACCACGTTTATGGAGAAGGGAAAGAGATTCTTGAAATTGCAAATGATAGTCAACGTTTTTGGAGAAGGGAAACAAATTCGATAAATTGCATATGATAGTACACGTTTTTGGAGAAGGGAAAAAATTCCAAAAATTGCGTATGATATCCCACGTTTTAGAGAAGGGAAAGAGATTCCTAAAATTGCATATGATAGTCCACGTTTTTGGAGAAGGGAAATAAATTCCCGAAATTGCATATGATAGTCCATGTTTTTTGGGAAGGGAGAGAAATTCCATAAATTGCATATGACAGTCCATGTTTTTGGAGAAGGGAAAGTAATTTTAGTAATTCATATGATAGACCACGTTTTTTGGAGAAGGGAAAGGAATTCCATAAATTGCATATGATAGTCCACGTTTTTGGAGAGGAAAAAGTAATTTCAGAAATTCTTATAATAGACCACGTTCTTTAGAGAAGTGAGTTAAATTCCGGAAATCGCAAATGATGGTCCATTTTTTTGGAGAAGGGAACAAAATTCAATAAATTGAATATAATAGTCAACATTTTTCGTGAAGTGATAGAAAGTCAAAAAATCTCATATGATAGTCCTCGTATTTTGAGAAGGGAAAGGAACTCTTGAAAATTGCATATGATAGTCCACGTTTATGAAGAAGGGAAATAAATTCCAAAAATTGCATAAGACAGACCACGTTTATGGAGAAGGGAAAGAGTTTCTTGAAATTGCTAATGATAGTCAACGTTTTTGGAGAAGGGAAACAAATTCCATAAATTGCATATGATAGTACACGTTTTTGGAGAAGGGAAAGAAATTCCAGAAATTGCGTATGATAGTCCATGTTTTTAGAGAAGGGATAGAGATTCCTAAAATTGCATATGATAGTCCACGTTTTTGGAGAAGGGAAATAAATTCCCGAAATTGCATATGATAGTCCATGTTTTTTGGGAAGGGAGAGAAATTCCATAAATTGCATATGACAGTCCATGTTTTTGGAGAAGGGAAAGTAATTTTAGTAATTCATATGATAGACCACATTTTTTTGAGAAGGTAAAGAAATTCCTAAAATTGCATATGATAGTCCACATTTTTGGAGAAGGCAAAAAATTCCATAAATTGCATAAGATAGTCCTCGTTTTTGGAGAAGAGAAAGGAGTTTATGAAAATTGCATATGATAGTCCATGTTTATAGATAAGTGAAAGAAATTCGAAAATTGCATAGGATAGTCCACATTTTTGGAGCAGGGAAAGAATTTCCTGAAATTGCATATGATAGACCATGTTTTTGGAGAAGAAATTCCTAAAATTGCAAGATAGTTTACATTTTTTGAGAAGGGAAATAAATTCCAGAAAGTGCATATGATAGTCCACTTTTGGAAGTAGGGACATAAATTCTAGAAATTGCATATCATAGTCCACGTTTTTAGAGACGGTAAAAAAATTCAAAAAATTGCATATGATTGTCCATATTATTTAGAAAAAGGGAAAGATATTCTAGAAAATGAAAATGATAGTCCATGTTTTTGACGAGGGGAAAGTAATTTCAGAAATTCTTACGATAGACCACGTTTTTTGGAGAAGGGAACGTGAATTCTTGAAAATTGCATATGATAGTCCATGTTTTTGGAGAGGGGGGAGTAATTACCGAAATTCATATGCTAGTCCACGTTTTTTTGAGAAGGGAAAGGAATTCCAGAAATTGCATATGATAGTCCACATTTTTTGGAGAGGGAAAAGTAATTTCAGAAATTCTTATAATAGACCACGTTTTTTAGAGAAGTGAGATAAATTCCAGAAATCGCATATGATGGTCCATTTTTTTGGAGAAGGGTCCAAATTTTTCGAGAAGAGATACAAATTTCAAAAATCTAATATGATAGTCCTCATATTTTGAGAATGTAAAGGAATTCTTAAAAATTGCATGTGATAGTCCACGTTTTTGGAGAAGGGAAATAAATTCCAAAAAAATACATAAGATAGACCACGTTTACGGAGAACATGAAGAGATTCCTGAAATTGCTTATGATAGTCCACGTTTTTGGAAAAGGGAAATAAAATCGAGAAATTGCATATGATTGTACACGTTTTTTGATAAGGGAAAGAAATTTTAGAAATTGCATATGATAGTCCACGTTTTTGAAGAAGGGAAAGATATTCCTAAAATTGCATATGATAGTCCATGTTTTTTGAGAAGGGAACAAAATTCGAAAAATTGCATCTGATATACACGTGTTTGGAGAAGGGAAAGAATTCCCTGAAATTGCATATCGTAGTCCACGTTTTTGGAGTGGGACACAAATTCTAGAAATTGCATATGATAGTCCATGTTTTTGGAAAGGGTAAACATTTCTAGAAATTGCATAGGATAGTCCACATTTTTGGAGAGGGGAAAGAAATTCAATAAATTGCATATGATAGTCCACATTTTTGGAGAGGGGGAAGTATTTTCCGAAATTTATATGATAGACCATGTTTTTTAGAGAAGTGAAATAAACTCCAAAAATCGCATATGATAGTCCACATTTTTGGAGAAGGGAACAAAATTCAATAAATTGAATATAATAGTCCACATTTTTTGAGAAGTGATAGAAACTCCAAAAATCTCATATGATAGTCCTCGTAATTTGAGAAAGGAAAGGAATTCTTGAAAATTGCATATGATTGTCCATGTTTATGGAGAAGGGAAATAAATTCCAAAAAATGCATAAGACAGACCACGTTTATGGAGAAGGGAAAGAGATTCTTGAAATTGCTAATGATAGTCAACGTTTTTGGAGAAGGGAAACAAATTCGATAAATTGCATATGATAGTACACGTTTTTGGAGAAGGGAAAAAATTCCAAAAATTGCGTATGATATCCCACGTTTTTAGAGAAGGGAAAGAGATTCCTAAAATTGCATATGATAGTCCACGTTTTTGGAGAAGGGAAATAAATTCCCGAAATTGCATATGATAGTCCATGTTTTTTGGGAAGGGAGAGAAATACCATAAATTGCATATGACAGTCCATGTTTTTGGAGAAGGGAAAGTAATTTTAGAAATTCATATGATAGACCACATTTTTTGGAGAAGGTAAAGAAATTCCTAAAATTGCATATGATAGTCCACATTTTTGGAGAAGGCAAAAAATTCCATAAATTGCATAAGATAGTCCTCATTTTTTGAGAAGAGAAAGGAGTTCTTGAAAATTTCATATGATAGTCCATGTTTATAGAGAAGTGAAAGAAATTCCAAAAATTGCATATGATAGTCCACGTTTTTGGAGCAGGGAAAGAATTTCCTGAAATTGCATATGATAGACCACGTTTTTGGAGAAGAAATTCCTAAAATTGCATGATAGTTTACTTTTTTTTGAGAAGGGAAATAAATTCCAGAAATTGCATATGATAGTCCACTTTATGAAGTAGGGACATAAATTCTAGAAATTGCATATCATAGTCCACATTTTTGGATAGGGTAAAAAAATTCAAGAAATTGCATATGATTGTCCATATTATTTGGAAAAAGGGAAAGATATTCTAGAAAATGCAAATGATAGTCCATGTTTTTGAAGAGGGGAAACTAATTTCAGAAATTCTTACGATAGACCACATTTTTTGAAGAAGGGAACGTGAATTCTTGAAAATTGCATATGATAGTCCATGTTTTTGGAGAGGGGGGAGTAATTACCGAAATTCATATGATAGACCATATTTTTTGGAGAAGGGAACGTGAATTCTTGAAAATTACATATGATAGTCCATGTTTTTGGAGAGGGGGAGTAATTACCAAAATACATATGATAGACCACGTTTTTTGGAGAAGGGAAACAAATTCCATAAATTGCATATGATAGTACACGTTTTTGGAGAAGGGAAAGAAATTCCAAAAATTGCGTATGATAGTCCATGTTTTTGGAGAAGGGAAAGAGATTCCTAAAATTGCATATGATAGTCCACGTTTTTGGAGAAGGGTAATAAATTCCTGAAATTGCATATGATAGTCCATGGTTTTTGGGAAGGGAGAGAAATTCCATAAATTGCATATGACAGTCCATGTTTTTGGAGAAGGGAAAGTAATTTTAGAAATTCATATGATAGACCATATTTTTTGGAGAAGGTAAAGAAATTCCTAAAATTGCATATGATAGTCCACATTTTTGGAGAAGGCAAAAAATTCCATAAATTGCATAAGATAGTACTCATTTTTGGAGAAGAGAAAGGAGTTCTTGAAAATTTCATATGATAGTCCATGTTTATAGAGAAGTGAAAGAAATTCCAAAAATTGCATATGATAGTACACATTTTTGGAGCAAGGAAAGAATTTCCTGAAATTGCATATGATAGTCCACGTTTTTGGAAAAGGGAAATAAAATCGAGAAATTGCATATGATTGTACACGTTTTTTATAAGGGAAAGAAATTTTAGAAATTGCATATGATAGTCCCCGTTTTTGAAGAAGGGAAAGATATTCCTAAAATTGCATATTATAGTCCACGTTTTTTGAGAAGGGAACAAAATTCGAAAAATTGCATCTGATATACACGTGTTTGGAGAAGGGAAAGAATTCCCTGAAATTGCATATCGTAGTCCACGTTTTTGGAGTGGGACACAAATTCTAGAAATTGCATATGATAGTCCATGTTTTTGGAAAGGGTAAACATTTCTAGAAATTGCATAGGATAGTCCACATTTTTGGAGAGGGGAAAGAAATTCAATAAATTGCATATGATAGTCCACATTTTTGGAGAGGGGGAAGTAATTTCCGAAATTTATATGATAGACCATGTTTTTTGGAGAAGTGAAATAAACTCCAAAAATCGCATATGATAGTCCACATTTTTGGAGAAGGGAACAAAATTCAATAAATTGAATATAATAGTCCACATTTTTTGAGAAGTGATAGAAAGTCCAAAAATCTCATATGATAGTCCTCGTAATTTGAGAAAGGAAAGGAATTCTTGAAAATTTCATATGATTGTCCATGTTTATGGAGAAGGGAAATAAATTCCAAAAAATGCATAAGACAGACCACGTTTATGGAGAAGGGAAAGAGATTCTTGAAATTGCAAATGATAGTCAACGTTTTTGGAGAAGGGAAACAAATTCGATAAATTGCATATGATAGTACACGTTTTTGGAGAAGGGAAAAAATTCCAAAAATTGCGTATGATATCCCACGTTTTAGAGAAGGGAAAGAGATTCCTAAAATTGCATATGATAGTCCACGTTTTTGGAGAAGGGAAATAAATTCCCGAAATTGCATATGATAGTCCATGTTTTTTGGGAAGGGAGAGAAATTCCATAAATTGCATATGACAGTCCATGTTTTTGGAGAAGGGAAAGTAATTTTAGTAATTCATATGATAGACCACGTTTTTTGGAGAAGGGAAAGGAATTCCATAAATTGCATATGATAGTCCACGTTTTTGGAGAGGAAAAAGTAATTTCAGAAATTCTTATAATAGACCACGTTCTTTAGAGAAGTGAGTTAAATTCCGGAAATCGCAAATGATGGTCCATTTTTTTGGAGAAGGGAACAAAATTCAATAAATTGAATATAATAGTCAACATTTTTCGTGAAGTGATAGAAAGTCAAAAAATCTCATATGATAGTCCTCGTATTTTGAGAAGGGAAAGGAACTCTTGAAAATTGCATATGATAGTCCACGTTTATGAAGAAGGGAAATAAATTCCAAAAATTGCATAAGACAGACCACGTTTATGGAGAAGGGAAAGAGTTTCTTGAAATTGCTAATGATAGTCAACGTTTTTGGAGAAGGGAAACAAATTCCATAAATTGCATATGATAGTACACGTTTTTGGAGAAGGGAAAGAAATTCCAGAAATTGCGTATGATAGTCCATGTTTTTAGAGAAGGGATAGAGATTCCTAAAATTGCATATGATAGTCCACGTTTTTGGAGAAGGGAAATAAATTCCCGAAATTGCATATGATAGTCCATGTTTTTTGGGAAGGGAGAGAAATTCCATAAATTGCATATGACAGTCCATGTTTTTGGAGAAGGGAAAGTAATTTTAGTAATTCATATGATAGACCACATTTTTTTGAGAAGGTAAAGAAATTCCTAAAATTGCATATGATAGTCCACATTTTTGGAGAAGGCAAAAAATTCCATAAATTGCATAAGATAGTCCTCGTTTTTGGAGAAGAGAAAGGAGTTTATGAAAATTGCATATGATAGTCCATGTTTATAGATAAGTGAAAGAAATTCGAAAATTGCATAGGATAGTCCACATTTTTGGAGCAGGGAAAGAATTTCCTGAAATTGCATATGATAGACCATGTTTTTGGAGAAGAAATTCCTAAAATTGCAAGATAGTTTACATTTTTTGAGAAGGGAAATAAATTCCAGAAAGTGCATATGATAGTCCACTTTTGGAAGTAGGGACATAAATTCTAGAAATTGCATATCATAGTCCACGTTTTTAGAGACGGTAAAAAAATTCAAAAAATTGCATATGATTGTCCATATTATTTAGAAAAAGGGAAAGATATTCTAGAAAATGAAAATGATAGTCCATGTTTTTGACGAGGGGAAAGTAATTTCAGAAATTCTTACGATAGACCACGTTTTTTGGAGAAGGGAACGTGAATTCTTGAAAATTGCATATGATAGTCCATGTTTTTGGAGAGGGGGGAGTAATTACCGAAATTCATATGCTAGTCCACGTTTTTTTGAGAAGGGAAAGGAATTCCAGAAATTGCATATGATAGTCCACATTTTTTGGAGAGGGAAAAGTAATTTCAGAAATTCTTATAATAGACCACGTTTTTTAGAGAAGTGAGATAAATTCCAGAAATCGCATATGATGGTCCATTTTTTTGGAGAAGGGTCCAAATTTTTCGAGAAGAGATACAAATTTCAAAAATCTAATATGATAGTCCTCATATTTTGAGAATGTAAAGGAATTCTTAAAAATTGCATGTGATAGTCCACGTTTTTGGAGAAGGGAAATAAATTCCAAAAAAATACATAAGATAGACCACGTTTACGGAGAACATGAAGAGATTCCTGAAATTGCTTATGATAGTCCACGTTTTTGGAAAAGGGAAATAAAATCGAGAAATTGCATATGATTGTACACGTTTTTTGATAAGGGAAAGAAATTTTAGAAATTGCATATGATAGTCCACGTTTTTGAAGAAGGGAAAGATATTCCTAAAATTGCATATGATAGTCCATGTTTTTTGAGAAGGGAACAAAATTCGAAAAATTGCATCTGATATACACGTGTTTGGAGAAGGGAAAGAATTCCCTGAAATTGCATATCGTAGTCCACGTTTTTGGAGTGGGACACAAATTCTAGAAATTGCATATGATAGTCCATGTTTTTGGAAAGGGTAAACATTTCTAGAAATTGCATAGGATAGTCCACATTTTTGGAGAGGGGAAAGAAATTCAATAAATTGCATATGATAGTCCACATTTTTGGAGAGGGGGAAGTATTTTCCGAAATTTATATGATAGACCATGTTTTTTAGAGAAGTGAAATAAACTCCAAAAATCGCATATGATAGTCCACATTTTTGGAGAAGGGAACAAAATTCAATAAATTGAATATAATAGTCCACATTTTTTGAGAAGTGATAGAAACTCCAAAAATCTCATATGATAGTCCTCGTAATTTGAGAAAGGAAAGGAATTCTTGAAAATTGCATATGATTGTCCATGTTTATGGAGAAGGGAAATAAATTCCAAAAAATGCATAAGACAGACCACGTTTATGGAGAAGGGAAAGAGATTCTTGAAATTGCTAATGATAGTCAACGTTTTTGGAGAAGGGAAACAAATTCGATAAATTGCATATGATAGTACACGTTTTTGGAGAAGGGAAAAAATTCCAAAAATTGCGTATGATATCCCACGTTTTTAGAGAAGGGAAAGAGATTCCTAAAATTGCATATGATAGTCCACGTTTTTGGAGAAGGGAAATAAATTCCCGAAATTGCATATGATAGTCCATGTTTTTTGGGAAGGGAGAGAAATACCATAAATTGCATATGACAGTCCATGTTTTTGGAGAAGGGAAAGTAATTTTAGAAATTCATATGATAGACCACATTTTTTGGAGAAGGTAAAGAAATTCCTAAAATTGCATATGATAGTCCACATTTTTGGAGAAGGCAAAAAATTCCATAAATTGCATAAGATAGTCCTCGTTTTTGGAGAAGAGAAAGGAGTTTATGAAAATTGCATATGATAGTCCATGTTTATAGATAAGTGAAAGAAATTCCAAAATTCCATAGGATAGTCCACGTTTTTGGAGCACGGAAAGAATTTCCTAAAATTGCATATGATAGACCATGTTTTTGGAGAAGAAATTCCTAAAATTGCAAGATAGTTTACATTTTTTGAGAAGGGAAATAAATTCCTGAAATTGCATATGATAGTCCACTTTTGGAAGTAGGGACATAAATTCTAGAAATTGCATATCATAGTCCACGTTTTTAGAGAGGGTAAAAAATTCAAAAAATTGCATATGATTGTCCATATTATTTAGAAAAAGGGAAAGATATTCTAGAAAATGAAAATGATAGTCCATGTTTTTGACGAGGGGAAAGTAATTTCAGAAATTCTTACAATAGACCACGTTTTTTGGAGAAGGGAACGTGAATTCTTGAAAATTGCATATGATAGTCCATGTTTTTCAAGGGGGAGTAAATACCGAAATTCATATGATAGACCACGTTTTTTGGAGAAGGGAAAGGAATTCCATAAATTGCATATGATAGTCCACGTTTTTGGAGAGGGAAAAGTAATTTCAGAAATTCTTATAATAGACCACGTTTTTTAGAGAAGTGAGATAAATTCCAGAAATCGCATATGATGGTCCATTTTTTTGGAGAAGGGAACAAAATTCAATAAATTGAATATAATAATCCACATTTTTCGAGAAGTGATAGAAAGTCCAAAAATATCATATGATAGTCCTCGTATTTTGAGAAGGGAAAGAAATTCTTGAAATTTGCATATGATAGTCCACGTTTATGAAGAAGGATAAGAAATTCCAAAAATTGCATAAGACAGACCACGTTTATGGAGAAGGGAAAGAGTTTCTTGAAATTGCTAATGATAGTCAACATTTTTGGAGAAGGGAAACAAATTCCATAAATTGCATATGATAGTACACGTTTTTGGAGAAGGGAAAGAAATTCCAAAAATTGCGTATGATAGTCCATGTTTTAGGAGAAGGGAAAGAGATTCCTAAAATTGCATATGATAGTCCATGTTTTTGGAGAAGGGAAATAAATTCCTGAAATTGCATATGATAGTCCATGTTTTTTGGGAAGGGAGAGAAATTCCATAAATTGCATATGACAGGTCATGTTTTTGGAGAAGGGAAAGTAATTTTTGAAATTCATATGATAGACCACATATTTTGGAGAAGGTAAAGAAATTCCTAAAATTCATATGATAGTCCACATTTTTGGAAAGGGGGGAGTAATTACCGAAATTCATATGATAGTCCATGTTTTTTGGAGAAGGGAAAGGAATTCCAGAAATTGCATATGATAGTCCACATTTTTTGGAGAGGGAAAAGTAATTTCAGAAATTCTTATAATAGACCACGTTTTTTAGAGAAGTGAGATAAATTCCAGCAATCGCACATGATGGTCCATTTTTTTGGAGAAGGGTCCAAATTTTTTGAGAAGACATACAAATTCCAAAAATCTAATATGATAGTCCTCATATTTTGAGAATGTAAAGGAATTCTTAAAAATTGCATGTGATAGTCCACGCTTTTGGAGAAGGGAAATAAATTCCAAAAAATACATAAGATAGACCACGTTTACGGATAACATGTTGAGATTCCTGAAATTGCTTATGATAGTCCACGTTTTTGGAAACGGGAAATAAAATCGAGAAATTGCATATGATTGTACACGTTTTTTGATAAGGGAAAGAAATTTTAGAAATTGCATATGATAGTCCACGTTTTTGAAGAAGGGAAAGATATTCCTAAAATTGCATATGATAGTCCACGTTTTTTGAGAAGGGAACAAAATTCGAAAAATTGCATCTGATATACACGTGTTTGGAGAAGGGAAAGAATTCCCTGAAATTGCATATCGTAGTCCACGTTTTTGGAGTGGGACACAAATTCTAGAAATTGCATATGATAGTCCATGTTTTTGGAAAGGGTAAACATTTCTAGAAATTGCATAGGATAGTCCACATTTTTGGAGAGGGGAAAGAAATTCAATAAATTGCATATGATAGTCCACATTTTTGGAGAGGGGGAAGTAATTTCCGAAATTTATATGATAGACCATGTTTTTTGGAGAAGTGAAATAAACTCCAAAAATCGCATATGATAGTCCACATTTTTGGAGAAGGGAACAAAATTCAATAAATTGAATATAATAGTCCACATTTTTTGAGAAGTGATAGAAAGTCCAAAAATCTCATATGATAGTCCTCGTAATTTGAGAAAGGAAAGGAATTCTTGAAAATTGCATATGATTGTCCATGTTTATGGAGAAGGGAAATAAATTCCAAAAAATGCATAAGACAGACCATGTTTATGGAGAAGGGAAAGAGATTCTTGAAATTGCTAATGATAGTCAACGTTTTTGGAGAAGAGAAACAAATTCGATAAATTGCATATGATAGTACACGTTTTTGGAGAAGGGAAAATATTCCAAAAATTGCGTATGATATCCCACGTTTTTAGAGATGGGAAAGAGATTCCTAAAATTGCATATGATAGTCCACGTTTTTGGAGAAGGGAAATAAATTCCCGAAATTGCATAAGATAGTCCATGTTTTTTGGGAAGGGAGAGAAATTCCATAAATTGCATATGACAGTCCATGTTTTTGGAGAAGGGAAAGTAATTTTAGTAATTCATATGATAGACCACATTTTTTGGAGAAGGTAAAGAAATTCCTAAAATCGCATATGATAGTCCACATTTTTGGAGAAGGCAAAAAATTCCATAAATTGCATAAGATAGTCCTCGTTTTTGGAGAAGAGAAAGGAGTTTATGAAAATTGCATATGATAGTCCATGTTTATAGATAAGTGAAATAAATTCCAAAATTGCATAGGATAGTCCACGTTTTTGGAGCAGGGAAAGAATTTCCTGAAATTGCATATGATAGACCATGTTTTTGGAGAAGAAATTCCTAAAATTGCAAGATAGTTTACATTTTTTGAGAAGGGAAATAAATTCCAGAAATTGCATATGATAGTCCACTTTTGGAAGTAGGGACATAAATTCTAGAAATTGCATATCATAGTCCACGTTTTTTGAGAGGGTAAAAAAATTCAAAAAATTGCATATGATTGTCCATATTATTTAGAAAAAGGGAAAGATATTCTAGAAAATGAAAATGATAGTCCATGTTTTTGACGAGGGGAAAGTAATTTCAGAAATTCTTACAATAGACCACGTTTTTTGGAGAAGGGAACGTGAATTCTTGAAAATTGCATATGATAGTCCATGTTTTTGGAGGGGGAGTAAATACCGAAATTCATATGATAGACCACGTTTTTTGGAGAAGGGAAAGGAATTCCATAAATTGCATATGATAGTCCACGTTTTTGGAGAGGGAAAAGTAATTTCAAAAATTCTTATAATAGACCACGTTTTTTAGAGAAGTGAGATAAATTCCATAAATCGCATATGATGGTCCATTTTTTTGGAGAAGGGAACAAAATTCAATAAATTGAATATAATAATCCACATTTTTCGAGAAGTGATAGAAAGTCCAAAAATCTCATATGATAGTCCTCGTATTTTGATAAGGGAAAGAAATTCTTGAAATTTGCATATGATAGTCCACGTTTATGAAGAAGGATAAGAAATTCCAAAAATTGCATAAGACAGACCACGTTTATGGAGAAGGGAAAGAGTTTCTTGAAATTGCTAATGATAGTCAACATTTTTGGAGAAGGGAAACAAATTCCATAAATTGCATATGATAGTACACGTTTTTGGAGAAGGGAAAGAAATTCCAAAAATTGCGTATGATAGTCCACGTTTTTGGAGAAGGGAAAGAGATTCCTAAAATTGCATATGATAGTCCATGTTTTTGGAGAAGGGAAATAAATTCCTGAAATTGCATATGATAGTCCATGTTTTTTGGGAAGGGAGAGAAATTCCATAAATTGCATATGACAGGTCATGTTTTTGGAGAAGGGAAAGTAATTTTAGAAATTCATATGATAGACCACATATTTTGGAGAAGGTAAAGAAATTCCTAAAATTGCATATGATAGTCCACATTTTTGGAGAAGGCAAAAAATTCCATAAATTGCATAAGATAGTCCTCATTTTCGGAGAAGAGAAAGGAGTTCTTGAAAATTTCATATGATAATCCATGTTTATAGAGAAGTGAAAGAAATTCTAAAATTGCATATGATAGTACACATTTTTGGAGCAAGGAAAGAATTTCCTGAAATTGCATATGATAGACCACGTTTTTGGAGAAGAAATTCCTAAAATTGCATGATAGTTTACATTTTTTGAGAAGGGAAATAAATTCCTGAAATTGCATATGATAGTCCACTTTTTGAAGTAGGGACATAAATTCTAGAAATTGCATATCATAGTCCACGTTTTTGGAGAGGGTAAAAAAATCAAGAAATTGCATATGATTGTCCATATTATTTGGAAAAAGGGAAAGATATTATTCAAGAAAATGCAAATGATAGTCCATGTTTTTGAAGAGGGGAAAGTAATTTCAGAAATTCTTACGATAGACCACGTTTTTTGGAGAAGGGAACGTGAATTCTTGAAAATTGCATATGATAGTCCATGTTTATGGAGAGGGGGGAGTAATTACCGAAATTCATATGATAGTCCACATTTTTTGGAGAAGGGAAAGGAATTCCAGAAATTGCATATGATAGTCCACATTTTTTGGAGAGGGAAAAGTAATTTCAGAAATTCTTATAATAGACCACGTTTTTTAGAGAAGTGAGATAAATTCCAGAAATCGCACATGATGGTCCATTTTTTTGGAGAAGGGTCCAAATTTTTTGAGAAGACATACAAATTCCAAAAATCTAATATGATAGTCCTCATATTTTGAGAATGTAAAGGAATTCTTAAAAATTGCATGTGATAGTCCACGTTTTTGGAGAAGGGAAATAAATTCCAAAAAATACATAAGATAGACCACGTTTACGGATAACATGTAGAGATTCCTGAAATTGCTTATGATAGTCCACGTTTTTGGAAACGGGAAATAAAATCGAGAAATTGCATATGATTGTACACGTTTTTTGATAAGGGAAAGAAATTTTAGAAATTGCATATGATAGTCCACGTTTTTGAAGAAGGGAAAGATATTCCTAAAATTGCATATGATAGTCCACGTTTTTTGAGAAGGGAACAAAATTCGAAAAATTGCATCTGATATACACGTGTTTGGAGAAGGGAAAGAATTCCCTGAAATTGCATATCGTAGTCCACGTTTTTGGAGTGGGACACAAATTCTAGAAATTGCATATGATAGTCCATGTTTTTGGAAAGGGTAAACATTTCTAGAAATTGCATAGGATAGTCCACATTTTTGGAGAGGGGAAAGAAATTCAATAAATTGCATATGATAGTCCACATTTTTGGAGAGGGGGAAGTAATTTCCGAAATTTATATGATAGACCATGTTTTTTGGAGAAGTGAAATAAACTCCAAAAATCGCATATGATAGTCCACATTTTTGGAGAAGGGAACAAAATTCAATAAATTGAATATAATAGTCCACATTTTTTGAGAAGTGATAGAAAGTCCAAAAATCTCATATGATAGTCCTCGTAATTTGAGAAAGGAAAGGAATTCTTGAAAATTGCATATGATTGTCCATGTTTATGGAGAAGGGAAATAAATTCCAAAAAATGCATAAGACAGCCCACGTTTATGGAGAAGGGAAAGAGATTCTTGAAATTGCTAATGATAGTCAACGTTTTTGGAGAAGGGAAACAAATTCGATAAATTGCATATGATAGTACACGTTTTTGGAGAAGGGAAAAAATTCCAAAAATTGCGTATGATATCCCACGTTTTTAGAGAAGGGAAAGAGATTCCTAAAATTGCATATGATAGTCCACGTTTTTGGAGAAGGGAAATAAATTCCCGAAATTGCATATGATAGTCCATGTTTTTTGGGAAGGGAGAGAAATTCCATAAATTGCATATGACAGTCCATGTTTTTGGAGAAGGGAAAGTAATTTTAGTAATTCATATGATAGACCACATTTTTTGGAGAAGGTAAAGAAATTCCTAAAATTGCATATGATAGTCCACATTTTTGGAGAAGGCAAAAAATTCCATAAATTGCATAAGATAGTCCTCGTTTTTGGAGAAGAGAAAGGAGTTTATGAAAATTGCATATGATAGTCCATGTTTATAGATAAGTGAAAGAAATTCCAAAATTGCATAGGATAGTCCACGTTTTTGGAGCAGGGAAAGAATTTCCTGAAATTGCATATGATAGACCATGTTTTTGGAGAAGAAATTCCCAAAATTGCAAGATAGTTTACATTTTTTGAGAAGGGAAATAAATTCCAGAAATTACATATGATAGTCCACTTTTGGAAGTAGGGACATAAATTCTAAAAATTGCATATCATAGTCCACGTTTTTAGAGAGGGTAAAAAAATTCAAAAAATTGCATATGATTGTCCATATTATTTAGAAAAAGGGAAAGATATTCTAGAAAATGAAAATGATAGTCCATGTTTTTGACGAGGGGAAAGTAATTTCAAAAATTCTTACGATAGACCACGTTTTTTGGAGAAGGGAACGTGAATTCTTGAAAATTGCATATGATAGTCCATGTTTTTGGAGGGGGAGTAAATACCGAAATTCATATGATAGACCATGTTTTTTGGAGAAGGGAAAGGAATTCCATAAATTGCATATGAAAGTCCACGTTTTTGGAGAGGGAAAAGTAATTTCAGAAATTCTTATGATAGACCACGTTTTTTAGAGAAGTGAGATAAATTCCAGAAATCGCATATGATGGTCCATTTTTTTGGAGAAGGGAACAAAATTCAATAAATTGAATATAATAATCCACATTTTTCGAGAAGTGATAGAAAGTCCAAAAATCTCATATGATAGTCCTCGTATTTTGAGAAGGGAAAGAAATTCTTGAAAATTGCATATGATAGTCCACGTTTATGAAGAAGGGAAAGAAATTCCAAAAATTGCATAAGACAGACCACGTTTATGGAGAAGGGAAAGAGTTTCTTGAAATTGCTAATGATAGTCAACATTTTTGGAGAAGGGAAACAAATTCCATAAATTGCATATGATAGTACACGTTTTTGGAGAAGGGAAAGAAATTCCAAAAATTGCGTATGATAATCCACGTTTTTGGAGAAGGGAAAGAGATTCCTAAAATTGCATTTGATAGTCCATGTTTTTGGAGAAGGGAAATAAATTCCTGAAATTGCATATGATAGTCCATGTTTTTTGGGAAGGGAGAGAAATTCCATAAATTGCATATGACAGTCCATGTTTTTGGAGAAGGGAAAGTAATTTTAGAAACTCATATGATAGACCACATATTTTGGAGAAGGTAAAGAAATTCCTAAAATTGCATATGATAGTCCACATTTTTGGAGAAGGCAAAAAATTCCATAAATTGCATAAGATAGTCCTCATTTTTGGAGAAGAGAAAGGAGTTCTTGAAAATTTCATATGATAGTCCATGTTTATAGAGAAGTGAAAGAAATTCAAAAAATTGCATATGATAGTACACATTTTTGGAGCAAGGAAAGAATTTTCTGAAATTGCATATGATAGACCACGTTTTTGGAGAAGAAATTCCTAAAATTGCATGATAGTTTACATTTTTTGAGAAGGGAAATAAATTCCTGAAATTGCATATGATAGTCCACTTTTTGAAGTAGGGACATAAATTCTAGAATTTGCATATCATAGTCCACGTTTTTGGAGAGAGTAAAAAAATCAAGAAATTGCATATGATTGTCCATATTATTTGGAAAAAGGGAAAGATATTATTCTAGAAAATGCAAATGATAGTCCATGTTTTTGAAGAGGGGAAAGTAATTTCAGAAATTCTTACGATAGACCACGTTTTTTGGAGAAGGGAACGTGAATTCTTGAAAATTGCATATGATAGTCCATGTTTTTGGAGAGGGGGGAGTAATTACCGAAATTCATATGATAGTCCACGTTTTTTGGAGAAGGGAAAGGAATTCCAGAAATTGCATATGATAGTCCACATTTTTTGGAGAGGGAAAAGTAATTTCAGAAATTCTTATAATAGACCACGTTTTTTAGAGAAGTGAGATAAATTCCAGAAATCGCATATGATGGTCCATTTTTTTGGAGAAGGGTCCAAATTTTTTGAGAAGAGATACAAATTCCAAAAATCTAATATGATAGTCCTCATATTTTGAGAATGTAAAGGAATTCTTAAAAATTGTATGTGATAGTCCACGTTTTTGGAGAAGGGAAATAAATTCCAAAAAATACATAAGATAGACCACGTTTACGGAGAACATGAAAAGATTCCTGAAATTGCTTATGATAGTCCACGTTTTTGGAAAAGGGAAATAAAATCGAGAAATTGCATATGATTGTACACGTTTTTTGATAAGGGAAAGAAATTTTAGAAATTGCATATGATAGTCCACGTTTTTGAAGAAGGGAAAGATATTCCTAAAATTGCATATGATAGTCCACGTTTTTTGAGAAGGGAACAAAATTCGATAAATTGCATCTGATATACACATGTTTGGAGAAGGGAAAGAATTCCCTGAAATTGTATATCGTAGTCCACGTTTTTGGAGTGGGACACAAATTCTAGAAATTGCATATGATAGTCCATGTTTTTGGAAAGGGTAAACATTTCTAGAAATTGCATAGGATAGTCCACAATTTTGGAGAAGGGAAAGAAATTCCATAAATTGCATATGATAGTCCACATTTTTGGGGAGGGGGAAATAATTTCCAAAATTTATATGATAGACCATGTTTTTTGGAGAAGTGAAATAAACTCCAAAAATCGCATATGATAGTCCACATTAGGGAACAAAATTCAATAAATTGAATATAATAGTCCACATTTTTCGAGAAGTGATAGAAAGTCCAAAAATCTCATATGATAGTCCTCGTATTTTGAGAAGGGAAAGGAATTCTTGAAAATTGCATATGATTGTCCATGTTTATGGAGAAGGGAAATAAATTCCAAAAAATGCATAAGACAGACCACGTTTATGGAGAAGGGAAAGAGATTCTTGAAATTGCTAATGATAGTCAACGTTTTTGGAGAAGGGAAACAAATTCTATAAATTGCATATGATAGTACATGTTTTTGGAGTAGGGAAAGAAATTGCAAAAATTGCGTATGATAGTCCACGTTCTTAGAGAAGGGAAAGAGATTCCTAAAATTGCATATGATAGTCCACATTTTTGGAGAAGGGAAATAAATTCCCGAAATTGCATATGATAGTCCATGTTTTTTGGGAAGGGAGAGAAATTCCATAAATTGCATATGACAGTCCATGTTTTTGGATAAGAGAAAGTAATTTTAGAAATTCATATGATAGACCACATTTTTTGAAGAAGGTAAAGAAATTCCTAAAATTGCATATGATAGTCCACGTTTTTGGAGATGGGAAAAATTCCATAAATTGCATAAGATAGTCCTCATTTTTGGAGAAGAGAAAGGAGTTCTTGAAAATTGCATATGATAGTCCATGTTTATAGATAAGTGAAAGAAATTCCAAAATTGCATAGGATAGTCCACGTTTTTGGAGCAGGGAAAGAATTTCCTGAAATTGCATATGATAGACCACGTTTTTGGAGAAGAAATTTCTAAAATTGCATAATAGTTTACATTTTTTGAGAAGGGAAATAAATTCCAGAAATTGCATATGATAGTCCACTTTTGGAAGTAGGGACATATATTCTAGAAATTGCATATCATAGTCCACGTTTTTAGAGAGGGTAAAAAAAATCAAGAAATTGCATATGATTGTCCATATTATTTAGAAAAAGGGAAAGATATTCTAGAAAATGCAAATGATAGTCCAAGTTTTTGAAGAGGGGAAAGTAATTTCAGAAATTCTTACAATAGACCACGTTTTTTGGAGAAGGGTGTGTGAATTCTTGAAAATTTCATATGATAGTCCATGTTTTTGGAGAGGGGGGGGTAATTACCAAAATTCATATGATAGACCACGTTTTTTAGAGAAGGGAAAGGAATTCCAGAAATAGCATATAATAGTCCACGTTTTTGGAGAGGGAAAAGTAATTTCAGAAATTCTTATAATAGACCACGTTTTTTAGAGAAGTGAGATAAATTCCAGAAATCGCATATGATGGTCCATTTTTTTTTGAGAAGGGAACAAAATTCAATAAATTGCATATAATAGTCCAAATTTATTGAGAAGAGATACAAATTCCAAAAATCTAATATGATAGTCCTTGTATTTTGAGAATGTAAAGGAATTCTTAAAAATTGCATATGATAGTCCACGTTTATGGAGAAGGGAAATAAATTCCAAAAAATACATAAGATAGACCACGTTTATGGAGAAAGGAAAGAGATTCCTGAAATTGCTTATGATAGTCCACGTTTTTGGAAATGGGAAATAAAATCGAGAAATTGCATATGATAGTACACGTTTTTTGAGAAGGGAAATAAATTCAAGAAATTGCATATGATAGTCCACGTTTTTGAAGAAGGGAAAGAAATTCCTAAAATTGCATAAGATAGTCCACGTTTTTTGAGAAGGGAACAAAATTCGATAAATGGCATCTGATATACTGGTGTTTGAAGAAGGGAAAGAATTCCCTGAAATTGCATATCATAGTCCACGTTTTTGGAGAAGCGAAAGTAATTATAGAAATTCATATGATAGACCACGTTTTTTTAGGAGAAGGGAAAGATATTCCTAAAATTGTATATGATAGTCCACGTTTTTTGAGAAGGGAACAAAATTCACTAAATTGCATATAATAGTCCACATTTTTCCAGAAGTGGTAGAAATTACAAAAATCTCATATGATAGTCCTCATATTTTGGGAAGGGAAAGGAATTATTAAAATTTTCATATGATAGTATGCGTTTTTGGAGAAGGGGAAGAAATTATAGAAATTGCATATCATGGTCCATATTTTTGGGGAAGGTAAAAAATTCAAGAAGTTGCATACGATTGTCCACATTATTTGAAAAAGAGAAATAAATTCTAGAAATTGCAAATGATAGTCCACGTTTTTGGAGAGGGGGAAGTAATTTCAGAAATTCATACGATAGACCATGTTTTTTGGATAATGGAACGAAATTCTTGAAAATTGCATATGATAGTCCACGTTTTTGGAGAGAGGAACAAAATTCCATAAATTGCATATGATATACACGTGTTTGGAGAAGGGGAAGAATTCCCTCAAATTGCATATGATAGTTTACGTTTTTGGAGAAGGGAAAGAAATTCTAGAAATTTCATATGATAGTCCACATTTTCGGAGTGGGGACATAAATTATAGAAATTGCATATGATAGTCCATGTTTTTGGAGAGGGTAAACAGTTCTAGAAATTACATATGATAGTCCATATTTTTGGAGAAGGCAAAAAATTCCAGAAATTGCATATGATAGTCCATGTTTTTGGAGAGGGGGAAGTAATTTCTGAAATTTATATGATACACCAAGTTTTTTGGAGAAGTGAAATAAACTCCAAAAATCGCATATGATAGTCCATGTTTTTGGAGAAGGGAACAAAATTCAATATATTGAATATAATAGTCTACATTTTTCTATAAGTGATAGAAATTCCAAAAATCTCATACGATAGTCCTCGTATTTTGAGAAGGGAAAGGAATTCTTGAAAATTGCATATGATAGTCCTCGTTTATGGAGAAGGGGAATAAATTCCAAAAAATGCATAAGATAGACCACGTTTATGGAGAAGGGAAAGAGATTCTTGAAATTGCTAATGATCGTTCACGTTTTTTGAGAAGGGAAATAATTTCCAGAAATTGCTTATGATAGTACACGTTTTTGTAGAAGGGAAAGAAATTCCAAAAAATTTGTATGATAGTCCACGTTTTTGAAGAAGGGAAAAAGATTCCTAAAATTACGTATGATAATTCACGTTTTTGGAGAAGGGAAATAAATTCCAGAAATTGCATATGATAGTCCATGTTTTTGGGGAAGGGAAAGCAATTCCAAAATTTGCATATGATAGTCCACGTTTTTTAGAAGGGAAAGTTATTTAATAAATTCATATGATAGACCATGTTTTTTGGAGAATAGAAAGAAATTCCTAAAATTGCATATGATAGTCCACGTTTTTGGAGATGGGAAAAAATTCCATAAATTGCATATGATAGTCCTCGTTTTTTGAGAAGAGAAGGGATTTCTTGAAAATTACATTTGATAGTCCACGTTTATGGAGAAGTGAAAGAAATTCCAAAAATTGCATATGATACTCCACGACTTTGGAGAAGGGAAAGAATTTCATGAAATTGCATATGATAGTCTACGTTTTTGGAAAAGAGACGTAAATTCTAGAAATCATAGTCCATGTTTTTGAATAAGAGTAGATCAAGTCGACCTACATGGATCAATAATCATGACTATTAAGAAATTATTAAATTCTTTTTAATGAAAGCTCATATATATAAATGTTGAGAAGGTTCCTCCTCTGCTTGATGACATAAGCTGCATTTATAGGCAAAATGTCTTTCTCTAAACTTTAGTTGATCATCTGTGGGGATCTTATGCCTCGTAAGCTTCCATATCAGCAATATTTTAGGAAGAGAATGAGCTTTAAAAAAATGGCATCCTTGAGAGTCAATGAATCGGAGAGAGCTAGAGTCCAAATGATAAAGTCCTCATAAGCAATGTTTTGAAGGATATTTTGATGAATTCGTTGATGGAGGAAGGGAAAAATATTGTGGCAGGTGGTTGGCAGGGTCCAAAACCCTTCAGAAATGAATTATGAGACTTTAGAGTGAGTTGTAATGCCACGGCTACGAAGAAAATCCAGGTTGGTTTCATGAATGAGAGGTGTACCACACCAAACATCCATCCAAAAGTTGATGGATGTTCTTGTCCCAAGGGACCATTTTTGATGTAATGCCAGTGAGTGAGTATCCATTAAAGTTTCATCATGTGTGTCGTCACACCAAGGAATCTAAAGTTTGAGATATGAATATGAGGAGATAAACTAAAATTGAGAAGAAGAGGGCAATGATCTTATCTTAGTTTAGGGAGGGTTGAAACATTCGAGGTGGAGATGAAGGTGATCTAGTTGTGGTTGTAAAAAACTTTATCCAATCTTCTTTCCACAAAGCCACTACCATGCCTTCCATTGTTCCATTTGAAAAACGAGCCTTTAGTAGGAAGGTCAAAAAGGTTGTTTTGATCTGATCAACTATTGAATTCTTGCATATGAAACTTATTGAGGCAGGTTTTCCTTTATGCTCATGAGAGCCCGCTATAGCATTAAAGTCACCTAGAATGCACTAGGGAATGGAGTTGTTGGTTAGAGTGGATGAGATGTTTGACCAAAGATTCCTCATAATAATATGGCAAGAAGAAGCATAAACAACAATGATTAAAATAAGAACGAAGGCGTACCAATTTTTAGTTGGTCTAGTGGTAATTGGCGCTAGACTTAGTAGGGAGGACTACCTACGAATGAGAGGGTGCTGAAACCACTTAATGCCAGAACTGACCCCCGGTTTAAACAAAAAAAATGAAGGCATGACTTAGAGTGAAAGAGATGTGTTAGTTTTATGTTGAGAACAACGTTTTAAAAAACGGTCGCAGTTACGTCACAGTCACGTAAAGGTTTTTGCGATTTCGGTTGGTATAGGTGTCACAACACTAATTGCGGTCGTCGTGGTGTGAATTAACCATAATTTATTCTTCAATATAGAAAACGATGACAACAGAATCGGTATCGGCATCTGTCAAAACTGTTTTATTGTGGCTGTTTTCACAGTCGCAAACCGTTTTTTAAAATCCTGGTTGAGAATACTTCATGATCAAATAATTTGCTACAGGTGCACCATGGGTTTGGAAGAAAACCAAGTCTCATATTGATAACATTTGATGAAAAACAAAAGAGTAAATATAGTTTAAACATAAACATCATCAATACAAAATTTAGAATGCTAAGAACGCTTAGCATTAGTAACTCTTTGAAAGTTGTTATGTATTATAAGCCAAGTTTTATGATGAGGTGATTCACTCAATAAGTGTTTTGTTATATGACTCACGTAGTTCTTATTTCATGGAGTGATAACTTAGGAACCGTAACATGAAAGACTAATTGCATTATTTTTTCTAGGCTTGAGGCATACATAATAATAATAATAATAATAATAATAATAATAATAATAATAATAATAATAATAATAATAATAATAATAATAATAATAATAATAATAAAAATAATAATAATAATAATAATAATAATAATAATAATGATAATAATAATAATGATAATGATAATGATAATAATGATAATAATAATAATGATAATAATGATAATAATGATAATAATGATAATAATAATAATAATAATAATAATAATAATAATAATAATAATAATAATAATAATAATAATAATAATAATAATAATAATAATAATAATATGCAAGTGAAGATTGGTGATAGTGGCTCCTGGATCCTGAGAAATATCTTCAAATTGAGAGCTGAAGTGGAGCCTCTAGAACAATGGAGGAAGCTGATCACAGACGGCAAGTTCAAAATGCAGAATTTCTATAGGGCATTTCTGAAGCAAACTCAATAGGCTGATTGGAGGGTGTTGATGGTGAACAATTATGCTCGTCCTAGGGTTGTTTTCATATTGTGGCTAGCATGCCATAAGAGACTTGCAACAAAAGAAAGATTGGAGAAATTTGGTGTGAATGTGGATCTGAAATGTATGTTTTGTGACTGTACTGAAAATATTCAGCACCTGTAATTTGAATGTAGGTACACAAAGGATGTTTGGAGCAAGATTTTGCAATGGCTTAATGTGAAACATGAGGCCAGGGGATGGGAGCAGGAATTGTCTTGGCTGAATACAGTTTGTAGAAGCAAGAACTGGCGCAGTAGCAGTGTGAAGACAGCAGTAGCAGAAACTATATATGCTATTTGGATACAAAGGAATGCAATGGTGTTTCAAAAGGAGTGTAGAGATATAAACATAGTACAAAAAATCATAGATACTACTGTAAATAGAATTTGGATGTATCCAAAATATAGAGAGAAAATAGCTAGGATGATGATAGCTTAAGTTGTATAGGTTGTTTGTTTACGCTGGATCCTTTGGGTCGCGTTTTGTATTACATTGTTTTTGGTTATATATAATCATTATTTCCAAAAATAATAATAATAATAATAATAATAATAATAATAATAATAACATTATTTCTAAAACATCCTGCCAAAAATTGTCAATGTGGATTAGGCTGCCTTTGTTCCAAGACAACACATTCAAGACCATATTCTATTCGCGTATGAGTCAGGGACGGAGCTACAGCCCAGCGAGCCCGGGCACGCGCCCGGGCTCAACCCCTCATTTTATTGTATAATTCCCACATAATAGTCGATTTTTAGACAACACCAGGGGCAAAATTAGTAATTTTTAGATAAAATTAAGGGCAAAATTAGTAAAAACAGGGTGTGGAATTTTTGGACAAAATCAAGGGCAAATTTTTTAGACAAAATTAGTATAAACAAGGTGTAAAATTAGTAAAAACAAATGTGTAAAATTTTTGCCCAAGCTCCCTAAAATTTATGGCTCCGCCACTGGTATGAGTTGATTAGAGGCTATAGCATTAAAGGTGGGGCTTCTAAGTGTATGATCCAGATGGACCTACAAAAGGCGTATGATAGTGTAGACTGGCAAGCTTTGGATGACATTATGACTAAAATGAGCTTTCCAAATAGATTTATCAAGGGGACTATGATAATGGTGCAAACAGTCTCCTACAGGTATAAGGTCAATCATTCTGTTTATGATAACTTACAGGCGTGTAGGGGACTGAGACAAGGGGATCCCTTGTCTCACCTCTTGTTTGTCCTTGTGATAGAGTATCTTAATAGAATTTTACAGCAACTTGATTCTAACAAGAAGTTCAAGTATCATTCTAAGTGCAAGAAGTTGAAGATTGTGAACCTTAGTTTTGCGGACGACTTGCTCGAGTTCTCCAGAGGGGATGTAAACTTTGTGCATCAAGTCATGAAAGCTTTTTGTATTTTCTCATATTCTACAGGGCTGGAAGTAAATCCAGCAAAGTGCAAAACTTATTTTGGGAATGTTGAAGATCATGTGAAAAAAGATATTTTGCTTGCCACTTCCTTTGTAGAGGGCCACCTCCCCTTTAGATACTTGGGTATTTCTGTGTCTAGTAAAAAGCTCTTTGTACATGATTGTATTGCTCTGGTTGATAAAGTGGTTTGCAGGATCCGGCATTGGAGTTCCAGGCTCCTGAGTTTTGCTGGGCAGATTCAGTTGATCAAGAGTGTATTGTTTTCAATCGGTAACTTCTGGCTGCAATGTCTGCCTATTCCTAAAGCTGTCATTAGGAGGGTGGGGGCTATACGTAGATCCTTATACTCGTCTTCAATTGATGATCTAGATATAGTATGTTATTTCTTAGATTTCCTACATAGCAGATAAAAGCCTAGAATAACATAGTAACTAGTAACAAATTTCCTTGTATCAGGATTTTTTGCCCAATCTGAATCAGCAAAGTCAAATAGTTCAATTCATAGAAGTTGGGAATAACATGTCTTTAGCTGGGATATATTTCAAATACTTGAGAATGTGTAGTAGTTTGATAATGAGGCAAAAATGGTTGAGATACATATTGACACAAGTGTTGAGATACATATTTTCCCTCAACTTTTGACAATTCTCTCCTCATCCCATTAATTATATAAAAAATTTATTTTTTTTCCAAAGTCTCAATTTCTCCTTATTCTCTATAATTTAAGTAAATAAAATCATAAATAGTTCTAATAAAATAAAATCTTATTTTTCTCCCAAAGTCTCAATTTCTCCTTATTCTTTATTAATTTACTTAAATAAAATGATAAATAATTATAATAAAACTCAATAATCTCAAAAATTCTAATTAAATTAAATTAAGCCCACTAAATTCAATTAAAAAGTCATGGTGTTACAATACACACCACTTCTGCATTCACCCAATCGTACTTGACTGCATCAGCTGGCTCCACCAACGTCACGCCTCTCCGGGACAGTTCATCAACTTTAAAACTTTGTCGGGTTTGAACCAAGAAATTGCATATATCCTACCATGACTTAATCTCTGTGTCGCTAGGTTCATAATTACTGGTTCTCTGGTAAATCTATAAAAAATTTGCATATTCTCTCCTCAACTTGGCCGCCTATAAATAAGAATCAGGGGATACCTCATTCCTGCAGCAGGAAAAACATCACTTTCAGAATTACTCACTAGGTGTAGAGATGTCAATGGGGCGGGCGGGGGATACATTCCCATCATAATCTCTGTCCTCGAATATATTCCCCATTCCTGCTACTGGGGGATTTTGTCCCCCCATCCCCGTCCTCGCAAGTTTCCACGGATCCCCAAGGTTCATGCAGAAATCCATAAACATGATTTTTATTTATTTATTATTTTAAACCAAATTAATAGTAAAAGCTTCAAAAACTAACCACGAGAAATTTAAAAATTATTTCTTTATGATAAATATATTATTTTAACCATATTTAATCTATAATATTGAGTATCATGAACACTAAAATTTTAAAAAAAAAATTGAAATAATCATTTAGATCTCAGTCTTTTACTAACAATAAATATATATTTTAAATTTGTGTATAAGATTAATTATATGAACTGACAAATAAACTTACATAATAATTTAAAATTATATATAAATTAAGGACATTAAGCTATTTTAGGTGGGGCGGGAACTCCACGAGGCGGGGGATATTTACGACACCCTCATCCTCGAAGTGCTTTCGGAGAGACTTTGTTCCCCGTCCCTGTCCCCGCGGAGAAAAAATTTCCCGTCTTTGGGGTCCCAAACGGGGAATCTCTACGGGGATCTTTGCTAACGGAGGCAAGTTGACATCCCTAACTAGGTGAACAGTATTATCACTATTTATAGGCAAAAATGGATAAACCAACCAGATCAGATGGAAAAGAGGAGTTACAAATAAATGGATCTCTCCTTCAAAATACAAGCAAACTCGAGTGCACTTAAGTACACTATAAGCAGTGTCATGCCCTAGCTAGTCACGCCAGGCTACATGTTAGAAGGAAGCAGTGAAATGTTTCAATAATGGAAATGCATTTAATGCGCTTGTTCTCTACTACTTTTCTAACTAACTCTGAGCCTTTAAGTTCTAGTTCAAATCGGATTACGTCCTTGAAGGCCGACCACAATTGATGAAAGTTTCCTCGACTCCCTCAGTGTCAAGCAAAGCCATGGGAGCAACTGTTCAGAGTCGGCCAAAGATCTAAAATGGCTAAGGCCCAAAGCCACTCTACTTGACCCAAGGTATAGAAGTCATCTCACACGAAATACAAGGTACATTCTCTGATCTCCACTTTTCACTACGCTCATCTTGAATCTTGAACTGACTTGAGTGTTGGAGAGGTAAACCATGCAGATCCACCCCGGTGTCGGCGTATCATAGATCAACACCACGTGTTCGAGACTCCACATCAACCAATTACATCTAATTCTAGTTCCAAAACAGAGCAATGGCACCGTTTGTAGGAATGACTTATGGTTCTCGCGTTTTCCACAATTTAACGTTCGCTCTTTAGTTTACCAACTCAAAAAATTCAAGTCACTGAATCAAGAAAATTCATAGTCAAACACGAAGATTCTTCATGTTTTATCCGATCGAATATCAATTCAACTTCGATTTCCGCTAAAATTCCTTGATCATTTTTAATCACTATTAAATTTAACCTATTTTAATTTCTTACTAATCTTAATAAACTCGTGTGCAAAACCCTTTAGTCAAAATTGTTTAATTTTTATAGATACAAACTTTAAATTTATTACTCAACAAAATTTAATATACTTCCTACGATTTAATATACTTGCTAAATTAATCATCTGTAGGCAAACTGCACTTCAGTTTTATCACTTAGCCTTGAATATTTGCTTGCATTGCATTCATAAGCAAGTTGTTTAAACTTCCAACAGTTGTAATGTTGCATGTTTTTTATAGTTGAACTTCTTTTTACTATTTTTGTAATTTCCTCTATTCTTGCTTGTTCTTTCACCATGATTCTTTGATCATTTATTGCCATTTTATGATTGATCTTTCATCTTCCATATTTCTCTAGCTTTGTTCTTAGTTTTATCATTACTCATTTCCTTGCATTTGCACACACCAACTATCATAAATTTCTCCTTTAGATATTGAAATGTTTACATGGATTTGACCATTTGAGGTTGGATTTTAGTTTGCCATGTTTCTTGATTGCATATTAGTAATTCAAACCATATTCTGCTATATCGGCTTGTTGGGAATGAAGAAGTGATGCTGGGAATTGAGATAATGAATAGAAAGCTCTGAGATAATGATATGATGAGAATCAAAATATTGTTGAATAATGAGTAGTATGCAATAATTGGGTTAATTGATGACTTGTTGATCAAGCTTCTCAAGTAGCAACTACTAACAATCATGACCAATTTAATAAACTTTGAAACTAACATAACAACTTACTTGCACTGCAAGTAACAGACTAGACAACATTGAATTACACACAACACTAACAACTTCTCATTTTAGGTGATAACCCTTTTGGAACATTGAAAATTCAGAGATTATCTATAATATTCAGTGGTTATTCATCTATCTATTCAACTAGTACCGGTTTCTATCGTGATATCAACGAAGCTACCCCCAAAGAGACTTTCTTATACAAAGTGCTTTAATAGAAGGAACTGCAAACTATGACATCAACCCTATTGGAAGGAAAACAAAATTTTGTGTCAATAAGAGTTAAAAGAGTTACCTCACAACCTTGTGTCAACTTCAAATCTTCTTCCAACCCTAAACCTTATTCGGTTGTCATCAAAAGTCCAATGGGTTCATAAAAGAGCACTTTGCAACACAGCTCAGGAAAATGACTCCCAAGAAAATACCTAAAACTTATCATTCTTGCATTGATTTCATGGTTGTTAGATTCTTAAAGACACAAGGTTGTGACTAAAGATGCACCCAAATTCTAGATATAACTACATAGAAGACTCAAACCCTTCCACCCTGGGTTCCATTGTTTCTCGTCACACTAGTACTCTCTGATCCATCGGTTAAACAGTTTTTAATCAAGTTTCTGAATGCTTATTCTCAGTTCTACACCCTATATATCTACTAACAAGATACATAGAAAAGCTCAAAAAGCTAATTGTTTGTAGATAAATAAATCATATCACAAATCTGTAATCTAATCTGACAAAGCAAAATGTCACTCATACATGCAAAGCAGTAGATAGATAGTATATACAAAAGGGTACAAACCATGCATTATATTGCAAAACCATATCAAAACTGTCGACGCAAGCTGCGAAATATATGAAAGTAATAATGATAATAATATAAACATAATTAATAAATATGAAACCAAACAGCCTAACGAACGGACAAAAAAAAACGAAGCAAATTCACCAAACTCTAGCAGACCATTATACTGTACTATGTGCTACCATTTTTAAACCTGAATGTAAACACACTGCACATAAAACTGACCCTATGGTGCCAGTGCCCCGAACGCAGTTTTAGGGCATTTGATAACGGCATCACCTCTGACAATGGTAAATGCTGTTGTAGAAAATTAACACAAGCTCCAAATCCTCTCACTCACCCTTTAGAGAAATTTACCCTCTGGTCTTGGCCCTTTTCATGCCAAGGCTGTTGTTGAAAGGCGAAACAGAACCAGACATGGGAGAATCCTCCTCGCGAAGAGTGCCATTGATCATCGCAAGTTCACGAAGCTGCTGCTTCTTGTAGAAATCATGAGATTCTTCCTGAAAGATATCACAATACTTCCAACAATTAGATCAAAGTCAAACAATTTCAAAATCAAGTTGTCCAATCTCATATTGAATTCAGTACAACGTACCACAGGCCTAAGCAAATCTTCAAGTATTTCACGTGCCTGCATCAGACGAGCATCGATTATTTCAGCCGGTAATTCTGCCTCGACTAGAATATGGAGAGGTTCATTCAGATGCTCATACCCAGGCTTACCTCTCATCATTTCCTCCTATAAACACGATAAAAATTAGTTTACTATATTCTTCATGGTAATCTATACATTTAAAATAATCAAAAGTCATAGATCTCTCGGTGAAATAAATTAAAAATATTTACCAGATGATAGAGAGAAGTAGAGAACACATTAATTTAACATTATACGAGAAACACAAAATCAATATCTTCTCAACTTCATTAAAATTATCTTGGTACAAATATGTTAAAATTCTTACCCTAGCCGTATCTTTAATGCTACCTCGGCCCCTGATCAAGACACGGCACTCAGTGTTTGCTTCCATGCGCTTCAGAGAGTTTCCTCTCGGGCCTAGGAGGCGACCAACAAAGTTAAACTGCAATAAACAAATATCTATTAGATTCTTCTGTAAATAAAATAGTGTTTATCAGAGTAAGAGAAGTGATTATCCTTACGTTAGGAAATGTCTCCACGGGTATATCCACTCTGATCGTCTTTTTAACAAGAAGACCAGACGAGCTACTTTGAGGACTCAGCCAGCTTGGTGTTGGTGAGGACTGTATCAAACTTGGCATCTGCGTATTTTCATTCTAATGTCAATTACAAAAATACATATGATGCCACCAAAAAGGTTTGCACTAGCGGCTCAAATTTCAGAAAAGTCAAAAACACGCAATTATAAGTAAGCAAATGTGAAGAATAACTATCAACAGGTATGACAGGTAAAATGCACAGACATGTCCTAACTATGTCAATGAAAGGATCAGGATGTCAGCGATTGATGGGTTGACATCTGAATTACAGATGATTGATTTCAAACCATGATGTATAGGATGGTTAACAACCCATTTCGGAAACTTAGCTAATAACTTAGCATTTGCATTACCTGTCACAAAATATAGAACTATAACCACTCGAATAAATTGACGAGTTGGCATATAAGATGTATAATTATGTCAGAATAAGTTCTAAAATAAAAGAATTAGATGGAAATGAAGTTATGTTAATGGTTAGTATCCGTACTTCTGATTGAAATCGTGATACCCATCCGTTCGGATCAGCACTTCCCTTGGAGAACATTCCGCCGGTAGCCAGGGGACTACCATGCTCAAGCCCACTTTGACCTAATACTGATGACGCATTCCCCAAGATTGTTGTTACACGCAGTATTTCTGCTCCAAAAATGTCAGCATTTTCTTAACAAGTTAGCAGTCACTACAAAATTGATAGAAAACTTGGATCTTTGCTGAGTCAGTAAAAAATTAATGCTGCTATATCTCTACAAGTTTAAGCTTGTTATGGTAGTACTCGATCGAGCTAGCAAGGAAAAACAAATGCAGTCAAGTGTCATCTTGTTAATATTTAAATACATTAATATAATATATAGTATACATTATACATCAAATCAAAATAAAAGAAACTTCAAAAAAATCAGATCAGTGAACCATTGAATCGGCGTATTCTAAGATAACCCAAAAATTAGTTTTAAACTATATCTACAGAAATTAATGGCATTTAAGGACTTGCTTTTACACTAACATCTAAAATAGCTCAAACAATAACGCGGCGCCATTACAGTAACATAATAAAACACAATCACATAAACCGCGGGAAAATTATCACATAAACCTCTGACTTTTAACTACAATTAAAAGAGTAACACGTGTAATAATCTAAACTACATGCCGCTCAATCTTACTTGGTCAATCAAAGAGTCATGTGCCTATCTTAACTTGATTGACCAGTGTTGTCAAATATCGGCCATGGCGTATTTTGGACAACTGATATGAAAAATTTGTGAAGGACGGGGGGACCCTAGCGTTTTATGCCGGCTTCAAATGGAGTACTTTTGGCTTTCCGCCATCCGCAATCGTAACACTAATTGTCCATGATTAAATGAGGTATGGTCAGGAATTAATATATTAGGCCAGCAAATAAGCAGTTTTCGCATCAAATCGAACACGCTTCTTGCTACTGCTGTGCTCGTCCACCCTTCATCTTATTGTTCCGCACTCATTGTGGTAACATGGTTCAATCTGTCAAGTTCAAGTTAGAGCTCTACTACACCGCCATCTTGCAGTAATTTTCAGGCCGCAAGGTGACATTGGTGCTCAACCACTATTCTAACTCTACTTTCTTTTTTGCAATGAAACCTAAGATCCCAAATGTTTTTCTTTTTTAATCACAGAAGATGGATTGTATCGGGTTCTGACAGAAACCTAATCTCGCTACTACGTCTTCGATTTTTATGATTTTTCCTTTTGTGTTCTAATTTCATAATTACTATTACGTAATTATTATTACTATTACGTAATAATAATAGAATAATACATTTTTAATATAGTTATTATCAATTATAAAATAGATTCTTTACTTAAAATTTAGTGATATACTTGCATGTATTAATTATTATGGAGAGTAAGCTTCACCATACATTTCGAGAAGGTAATCAGGTCACCGATTTATTGGCAAACAGGGCGCTCTAACTAGCTGGATTTCTCCTCCACCAGTGGTAGGTCATTTACTTCTTGCCGAAAATGTAGTTCATTGCGGGAATAGAATTCGATCTACTTTCCATGTTTTCTTTTCTTTTTGTGTTGTCGTTTAGCACACAAATGACATATATATGTTAATTGATTACATAATCAAGTTTTGTACTAAAATAGACTTTTATATTTAGTAGGGTCGTATGATCTGCGTCGTGACCTCACCATTAACAATCTTTCACTCCTCGCCCGATCCTAGGTATGGTCTCGATTTTATTTACCTTGATCAACAAAATTCAATTCGAATTTTTCGAGCATGAAATATATTCACGTCACCCTCCTCTATAATCTTCGCAGAATTAAGCATACTTCACATAACTAGATTTTGTAACTAAACTAACACAGGTTACTACTGTAAATCCACAACTATGTGACAGGTACAAAACAAGATAAAACAAAAAACCCTTTAACCGACACATAATGAAACATTATAAGCTCGTGTACAAACAATGCATAAACAAAACATCATGTGGATTACAGCCGACAATAAATTTAATTATCGAAAATAGAAAGAGATTATATACAATAAAACATAGAACATATACATTACATCATGAATCTACCAAACAGATTTCATATCACTCCATACGTAATCAATTGAAAACAAAATTCACACATGCTTGACTCGAGTTTTGAATGTTAAGTAGAATATATTGTCCTTGAGCAATCTCACATGCAAAACCGAAAAACCAATTCACAAAACAGATAAACCAATATTCACACTCCATAATTCACTTGTTCGGTACACAATCCTATAACATTTGAAAAACAAAATCTCGAATAGACTTATTTCAAAAATAGTTTCAATTTTCTTATAAAGCAAATTTATCGAACCCCAAAAAACTTCCTTGGATCAAATCAAACACAAATAATTTAATCAAAACAATCATTACACACTTCAAACCCTAGACAACTAGTGAAAAAGATGAAACAATATTTGATTTTATCATACCTTGGTTTAACAATCGATAGCAATGAGGAAGCACAGCCATAAACGGACTAATCTTCTGACGCTCTCCCAATAACTCACTTAAATATCTGAAAATAAAAAGAATAAACCATGCAATGAGTATATATTATTACATTGCCGTCATTCGTAAATCACAAAATCAAACATACATGTAATAAACTCTCAACAATCCTCAATCATGAACCGAAACAATATCAAAGAAAATAAACTAACAATGAATCCAATTCATCGACAAAATCTCATTTCTCAACAAATAAACAAAAAAACACTTCACCAACAAGATCAAGTACTTTCCCACAAAGATCAAGCAATTATACACACAAAAACACCATAATTAAGACAAGATAACACGAATCAAGTAAAAACAAATTCATCATCTATTAAATTTCTTAAACCCTGAAATCAGAATCATCAATAGCCAATCCAAGTCACCATTCACCAAAAACTCATTACAACAATTTTTTCCAATCAGATTTGCATCAACAAAACGGATCTGATAAAATCAGTAAACAATCAGATCATCCATATCAAAATCAACAATCAAGCAATCAATCATCAATCCAACTATAGCAAGCATCATAGCAAGTAACAGAAATGAAGATAGTATAGTATGACCAATTTGACCATAGAAAAAATCAGAAAAAACAAAAAACAAAAAATAAATAAATAATTCAACACAGAAATTCAGCACAAAAACTATAGCAAAACTAGATCCTTCGAAAATGATGAAAAAAAAGGGAAAAATATATGTATACTTGTCATGTTCAGCGATGGCAGATGAAGCAGGAGAACGGAGAGCGGAGAGATGAGGGAGGGAGTGTGACGGAGACGGCGGGAAAGCCATGTACCTACCGGTGCCGGAGGAAGACATCATCGATCAGTCACTCTCTCTCTCTCTAGAATGGTTTTTAGTGAGAGAGAGTGTATGTGGTTGGTATGTTGAGAGAGAGAGAGAGAGAGTTGTGAGTGAGGAGAAGTGAGGTTTTTGATGGTCTATAAATTGGATGCTTGGGTTTATTCCTTGTATGCATATAAATGTAAATATATGTAAATATTTTAAGAGTTTAATAATTTTACACTGTCACTAAATATTTTACGAGTTTAATGATCGTACACTATCAGAAAAAATGTTTTACAAATAAAGTATAATACGAATCTTGATAGAATACATGATTATCATTGATTTGACTGTATAAAAATAATTTACACTTTACTGTACCATCTTTTTCTCCTACTATTATATTTGTAAAGTTTTTTATATTTTTTTATATATATATATATATATATATTTTATAAATATACTTTTTTTTGTTTGATCTTAATCGTAGTTAAATTAATTTAGATTCTGAGTTCGAATCTAACCCTAAACATATAAAAGTGTTAAATTGTTTAAAGTAAGAATTTTGTTATCCTTTGTAGTCATGTCTGACTCGATGGATTAACTTTTACGTGTGCGGATGATATCATATTTTTATCAAAAGAATTGTCGGTTCGTCTGTATATTTAAAAACAAAATTTATTTTTATAAATATATTATTTTTGTTTTAAAATCAATTCAAAAATGAACTTAATCACAACTATTTATTTTATTTAAAATATTTGATTTTCATCTAAAATAATACATTTGAATGGTTATTATATATTGATGGTGAAAAATAATTTATGCTTGTCAATGTATAACAATTAAATTCTTAGAAAAGTTAGTCAGACAATAATTTTTAAAGAAAAAATTGCCAATAAATTTAGTGTTGGTTTGGTTTATAAATAAATTGACAAGACATTGTATGAATAGACTAAAAATAAAAGATGTGTATTTATTATGACAAAATAAATTTTTAATACTTATAAATATATTATTTTTAAATTTTTTTGATTTATGAGTATTGACAATTTTTTTACATTAAATATAAATGTAATAATTAAAGAATATCATAAGAGATTTAACCATAAATTAATTAGTAATTTATATATTTAATATTCATATTTAATTCAACTAACATATATCAGGTGTTGTCTTATGGTACTAACCCATCCCATATCATTTTTTGTTGTTTTTAATTTTTTAGACAAATATTATGTTTAATTTATATTAAAAGTGAAAAATAAAAATACTTACAAAAGATTATTTAAGGATCCTTGTTAAAAAAGTTATTAGATGGATTAAAATAAAAAAATTACATATTCATAAGTCAAATCTTATAACTATATTTTCCTTTCATTTTTATATTATTTTTTAATTAATATCTAAATTATGGTTATTAATTTATATGTTACTTTTATTTTAGGTCACTATAAGGTGGTATTGGTGGATAATTGGTTCCTAAATGATGTGGTCATAGTTTTGATTTTTGAAATGTTAGTCTTTTAAATATATAATTGTATTCAAATTATTACTAGGGTCTAATTTGCGCCTTATAAACAAACACTTTTTTTCTTAATATTATTTTTAATATCTTCACATTAATATTTAATATTTCTCACCAAATCAATATTGACTATTTCTTTTTAGGTTGTCAAAAACACATTTCACCTTATACACAAATGCATTGCATTTAGTTCAAATACTAATAGATCAGTATATAGTTTTAAATTAACAATGTTTTGAGGTAACATGATATAACAAAAATAAAATTTCTATTAAATTTTATTGTGGTTAATATATTTTTTATTAGATCGGACGTTTAGTTGAGATATCTTAGATTGGACCTCATTGCATACACAAACAATTGTCTATTGAGTTGAAATGTCTTTGATTGAACCGCATTACATAAATATACACATATTTAGTGTGTTTGGTTGTATTAATTTTGTGAAGAAGAAAGCGTGAACAAGTGATATAAAGGAGAAATAAATAATTTAACATATTGGAGTTATTAATAAAAAGTGAAAAGCGAAATTAATGGTCCCATGCCTTTTTCATTTTTGGTATTTGCAAAGAAAAACGATGGAGAAATATGTCTTCTTCTTATTTGTCTATCATTTTATTTAGTTATGTATTAATTCAGATGCTATAACGTATTCCAACTTTTGAATAAGAATAGGTAGAATTAGTATTTGATGCAATGATATTCGTTCTTATATCTATAATTTTGAAAAATTACTTATATTCAGAATCATGTATAAATAACTTTTGGATAGATAATTCCTCTCATTTGTATGTATTATTACTCACACTTTATATATGATAAATAACTAATAATGATATATTGAACACTATCAACTTTTAGAAAAGCGTGTAAATACTTTTTTAATGAAACACATATTTTTCGTGCGTTATTTCAGAGACTAATTTTTAAGTTAGAGAAGCCCATAATAAACCACAATAAAAAAGCAAAAATAAATTAATAAATATAAAAAGTATTATATCAATATAATTAAGAAATAAATATGATAAATACATAAACATAATCAATATAAAAGGTAAACAATTAGTTTCGTTAATTCAACTCAGTTGTTAGCAATAGAATTTGGTCTTTTAAAATCTGGCCAAACTCGCTCGATCAAACTAGTATGATCATCAATCGGAGAGTAAGACGAGCTAAAAATGTTAAAAGATGAAAAATTACAATTGACCTAATGTAAATCAGTGTGATTTGGTCGGTTCATCAGTCTGACCAATGAACCGATTTGATTGATTGAACTGGTAGGTTGTAATATTTTCTAACACATTTTGTGGCTTGTGAAAAAAAATACTTAAAATCCAAACATTATCTCCTCTCTCATGTTTCAACTCAAAATAAGACACTTTAAAAACCTTAAGAATCTCTCTCATCCCTTAGGGTTATTGTTATATTATTGTGGTCGTCTGTAAGGGTGTGTAAGACAAATTATTACAAAAGGCCTAAAATTTATCACTTCCGCGAAGGGTCTTGACCGACTGTTCTCACGGCACTTTATTGCCTCACGAAGGCACCCTAAATCTGAAGCCTCCTTAGAGACCATCATCCAAGGGAAAGATGAATCAGTTGAGGCCTATATTGAAAGGTTTAATAAAGAGGTCGTGCAGGTGTAAAACACCACTGATATGAAGAAGTATTTGCTGGAGAGAGGACTCTGGCCTCGTTCCAATTTTGCTAAAGTTGTGGGCGTAGAGACGTCTGCCACGCTTGACGCTTTCTTCCTTAAAGCTCAAGCTTATATTCAGTACAAAGAGATGGAAGTTGCTCACGCTTCTCGAGACTCTAGGCATGAGGAGAGTGCCAAGAACGCGAAGCAATAAGAGGGGTCCCGCCGAGGATCTGAGAAGAAGGGGGAGGACAAAACCCGCGATGCTTGGGATTGCAAAGGTCCTCCAAGAAAGTTCATAGACTACACCCTGCTGAACGCCTCCCGCGAGCGCATTCTGACAGTGTGTCAATTCACAATTTAAGACAGCTGAGGTACGCTTCCCTAAACATCTGCCTGTTCGACCCAATGTGGACAAATCCAAGTTTTGTCGGTACCTATAATGGAAGCCTTCATTTCTTCTTGATTTCTCAAATTCTTCTTGGTCCAACGATCTTTATATTTCTCATCCTTAACTAACTCCTAACTTTTCTACAACTTACCTCTACCGTTGTGTCACTCTGATCTTTTTTTTTTTAATAGAGTGGTATCCTTCCTTCCGTGCCGACCAATCCACCCGAGAGGAGTTTTTTAGGCTCCCCCATGTAGCCTCCGAAAGTTGGTCCCGGGCTCCTTCGAACTCAGGACCTCAAGGGAAGCACGCCCTTGAGGCCCAAGCTCCACCGCTAGACCAACCCTCTCGGGTTTGTCACTCTGATCTTCTTGATCACAAAGTTTCCCTTATATACATATTTTTTTTATATTATTGCTTAATATCTTCACATTAATATTTAATATTTTTTACTTAATCAATATTAGCTATTTTTTGTAGGTTGGTGTAAAACTTATTTCACCTTTTATACAAACACATGTTTAGTTCAAATAGTAGTAGATATGTGTCGGTTTAAATTAATAATTTCGCATATTTTGAGATAACATGACATAAATAAAAATAAAAATATCTATTAAATTTTACTATAGTTAATACATTTTTTAGCAATAAGAAATATGTATATTCATGGTACTGATATATGTTATTTTATAAAATAAACTAATTTAATTATTGTGTTTAATATAATCACTTAAATGGTGTTAGATTTGATGGTTGAATTGAGATATCTTACATTTGACCTCATTGCATAAACAGACACATGTTTGTTGAGTTGAGGTGTCTTTAATTAGACCGCATTACACAAATATACATATGTTTAGTGTGTTTGGTTGCAATAATTTTATCAAGAAGAAAGTGTGAATAAGTGATATAAAGGAGAAATAAATAATTTGATACATTGAAGTTATTAATACAAAAGCAAAATAGAGAAATCAATGGACTCCATGCCTTTTTCATTTTTGGTATTTGCAAAGAAAAGCGATGGGAAAATATGTCTTTTTTTATTTGTCAATAATTTAATTCAGTTAGGTCTTTATTCAGATACTATAACTGATTCCAACTTTTGAATAGTGATTGATAGAATTTGTATTTAATATGATGATATTCAATGTTATATATATATATATATATATATATATATATATATATATATATATAAACCAAATTACTCGTATTCAAAATCATGTATAAGTAGAGGTTGGATATACAGTTACATATATTTGTATGTATTATACTCACAATTTATGTATAATAAATAACTAATAACAATATATTTATCACTATCAAATTTTAGAAAACATGTGAATATTTTTTAATGAGTCACATCTTTTTCGTGAGCTATTCTAGAGAGTAATTCTTTTAATCAGAGAAGAACATAATAAACCACAATAAAAAAGTAAAAACATAATTCATCAAGTTCTTCTTTCGTGGCATTCAACTAAACTTTCTTCTTGAGTGCTTCTTATATACTCACAGATTCAGAGTCTACTAACATGGCACACTGAATGACTTCGCCTTCAGAGTCTATTTCAGTATCGCGCAACATGTCGAGCTCTACAAACCTTCTAGGTATTTGTCTTATTCTTTGTGGTCTCTGGACTTGTTCTGAATCTTCTACAAAACCAGGAACACCGTTAGCTTCTAGACCTCCTTCAGAATTACCACATTCAGAAGAATGACTACTTCCATAAGCATGATTACCTCCAGAAATTTGACCCTCAGAGTCTTGACCACCAGATTCTGAACCACCTTCAGAGTCTGGATCACTACCAAAATCTCTGTTAGAGTCACCTTCAGAATCGCCTTCAGACTGTAATTCACCTTCAGAATCAGACTCGTCTTTTGATTCTGACTCATCTTCATAAACAACTTCCAAACTTCCTTTTGATTCTCCCAAGTTTCTGACTCTTTTACTATGACATCTCTCCTGAATTCCGCCTTCTCATAGATTAGGCAAAAAAGCTTATAAGCACATGTACTGTGGTACCCCACTAATAACATCACTTTACTTCTATCGTCCAACTTCTTTCTCTTAACATGTTTATAACATATAGAACCAAATACCCGAAGATGACTCACAATTTTCTTATCTCTAGTCCATTTCTCAAAAGGAACAACTTCCTTCAGCTTCATAGTTGGACACCGATTGAGCACATATCTTACAACAACTTCTCCCTACAACGAGTGAGGTAGCTTCTTCTCCTTCAGCATGCTCCTTGTCACATCAAGCAAATTACTATTTCTTATTTCAGCAAGACCATTGTGTTATGGAGTATATGGAGCAGTCACTTCATGCTTAACTCCATATTATTCACAGAACTGTCTGAACTCTGTAGAGTTATATTCACCTCCACCATCAATTCTGAAAATCTCCAGCTTCTGACCACTCAGTCTTTCTGCCTTCATCTTGAAATTCTTAAACTCAATAAACACCTCATGCTTAAACTTGACGAGTGCTACCATGTCATTCTTGTGAACACATCCGTAAACGACACAAAATACTCATTTCCTCCAAGTGAAGGTTTTGGAATGGCCCACACACATTAGAATACACAACTCCCAAGGCATGCTTTGCTCTTGGAATCAATTCTGATGAAAATGCAAATCTAGGTTGCTTACTTTTCATGAATACCTCACATGACTTCTTAGGCTTCATAATCTTGGGAATGTCATGTACCAGCCTCTTAGAACTCAGATGCACCATGCTTTTGAAGTTCAGATGCCCAATCTCTTATGCCACAAATCACTGTCACCTTCAGCGCCTTCTGCACTAAGGCATCTAGTTTCAGCTGTCCTCATATTCATCTTGAATGTTTTGTTGCTTCCCTGCTCAGATTGCATAATCAGCTTATAATCAGAATCATACAACTTAAAGAGATTGTCACTCATAATAACTAAGAAGTTCTTGTCAATTAGCTGACATTCACTCATTAGATTGCTTTTCATTCCAAGAACATATCAAACATCTTTGAATAGAACAATTTTACCATTCCTCACCTTGATTCTAGAATTTCCCATTCCTTTGGAATTAAGGAACTTATCATCAGCACATCTAATTTGTATCCTCTTTTTGGAGTCAAAGTCTATCAGTCATTGTTTGTTTCCAACTATGTGATTTGAGCAGCCAATATCCATATACCACCATTCGGACAATTCACTATTATCAGAGTCATAAGCTATCAATATCAGAGGTTCATCATCAAACTCTCTATCTATATTTGCTTCTTCTGACTTATTTCTTTTATTTGACCAACACTCAGAAGCATGATGGCCAAAATTCTTACAACAGAAGCATTGAATTTTCTTCTTGTGAGGCTTCTCCCTTCCTTTATAATGTTTCTTTTTTATCAGAGTTTGACGCTTCTGATTTCTAAGAACCACCATGTCTCTTCTTGGCTTTTGACCAAGAAGGCTTCTGACTCTTCCTACCATAAGACACCTTCAGAACCTGCTCTACCTATCTCTCAGTTAATCATAACTCATGTGCTTTTAGAATGCTTTGCAATTCTTCAATTCTCATGGTGCAGATCCTTAGAGTGTTCAATAGCTACAACAGTGTAATCAAACTGAGAAGTGAGTGATCTCAGCACCTTCTCAATAATCACTTGAGACCTTGAGAGGAGAACACTCTCAAGACCCAAGTCTCAACCACTAGGCCAACCCATGAAATCAAGAAATGTGATTCTGATACGATTCCAATGTTCAATTCACTGTGAATTGAATGAATCCGAAATCAAACCAATCACACACCTCACGTACACTCGTGTTTCCCTTCCTGTGGATCTGAACCAGAGCTCTAGATATCAATTATTGGTGCATAGCGGAATAAGATGAACAAGATGAAGATGGAAGAAGAGAGAAAGTTGTAACTAACTCAATTAAAAAACAGTTACAAGAATGATTCTACAATGTTCTCACGCTACAAACAATTACAAAGCAAATGCAGTATATATATACAAACCCATATTGGACTAAACTAATTAAAACTCAACTCAAGGCCCAAAACAAACTGATCAGCTAACACACTCTGAATGTGCACTTACATTCAATAATATAGACCACTTTTTGCTGATTTTTTTAAAATTTTAGATTGTAATTTTAAATTCTTTCTTATTATTTTCAATATGTCTTGTGCTGGAATATATTGTCTTTTTATAAAAAAAATAAAAAAAATTCACTAACAATAATTTCCGAAGTGTTTATAGTTATACAACCACACCTTTCATCAATGGAATTATCTTTTGTGTTTCTAGTTAAATCAAATCAACACATTTCTACCCTTTTACATAATTCAATAGTTACCCTTTTGTGTAAAATATAATAGTTACCCTTTTACCTCTTCACAAGACATTTTTTTAAAAAAAATAAATTATAATTGTGCTATTTGAGTTAAATCACTAGTCTAAAATGAAATAGTAATACTTTTTTGAAATAAGGTTCATTAGGGGTTTCATCACAATTGAACCCAAATTGCACTTGAAAACACAAACTCTAATTATGATTCCTTAATCCATTTGCAAAGTTATAAATTTTAATTATGTATTAACACAAACTAATTTATCTATATGTTACACTGTTTAAATTACATTTATGCTATAAGCTATATATTAAGAACTGGTTGTGAAACCAAGTCAGTTTCAACTTAATTCTCAAGAAAAGTTTTACTAAAACAGCTCAAACTCTTCACAATCATCTATATCCTCTAAATCATTTGCATTTTCCTTATGACCATCCATAGGCGAAGCACCGAAATCGTGAAAGTTCGGGAGCTCAGGTGGCGCGGCGCACCGTATTAGTGCCCAGTTGAGGCCGTCGAAGAAAGGATGCTGTTTTATCTCCGCAGCACCTTTTACAGAACCTAATCGATTTTCCGGATCCTTCATCAACAATCCTCTGATCAAGTCTCTTGCATGAAAACTGACTATAGGAGTACCTGGAAACGTAAGGTTCTGCGACACGATATTGGATAATGTATCGTCGTTTGTTGGACCTTTGAAGGGAGTTTTTCCGTATAAAAGCTCGAACAAAAGTATACCGAAAGTCCACCAATCTACAGCGTTTCCATGGCCCTCGCTTTTGATGATCTCCGGAGCAAGATACTCATACGTTCCAACGAAGGAGTTGGACCGTGCAGTAGTTGGCTCGACCACAAGTTGCGGCAGTGGACCGACTTGAGCATGTATGTCAGCCTTCATCTTTCGAGATTTCGCTCCCGGAGACAAAAGATTAGGAGTAAAGCAGGAAACTTGCCAATCTGGCTGAAGACAGAAAGGGTGTATGCAGCTGGTTCCTGAACAAGAACCGGAGAACTTCTTTGCCGCATCTGCGTCGGGTGAAGATGATTTTACTATCATTGCATTGACAGAACATCTGAGTGACAAGTCGAAATCTGTCAGCATTATATGTCCATCTTCGCGTACTAGGATGTTTTCCGGCTTTAGATCTCGATAAACAACTCCCATCATGTGCAAATACTCGAGCGCAAGAAGAACTTCAGCAACATAAAACCTGCAAATGCAATGACATTACTATGTAGCATCGAAACTTCAGATCAAAGGTGTGTCAGATCAAAGATCAAAGATGTGTCTGGTGCTGTCTGACACGTGCAAGTGTCTGACACGTGCAAGTGTCTGAAACTACATAACATCGACACATGTGATTATATTTAGTCTTTAAGTGATGACCTATAAACACTAGAAAAGTCGATAAACCTTACCTTGTTGCATGCTCCGAAAAGCTCTTGTACGTTTGCTTCTGTCGCAGCACGTGCAGATCACCGCCCGGACAATAGTCCATGACCAAGCAAGAGAGCTTATATGTACTAATATGAGAATAAAGTGTCGGAAGAAACGGATGATCCAACATTTGAAGGATCTCTCTTTCGGTTTGAACCCTAAATGTTTTCTTCCTGCTTGCCAAAAATTCATTGTCCATAACTTTCAGTGCAAAAAGGCAACTAGTACCGATTAGTTCCGCAAGATAAACGGTTCCGATGTCTCCACTACCAAGCTTCCTTATCAGCCTGAAATTCTTTAAATTCAAATTACCACCATGCTGCTGTTGAACCGCACGAATAGCTTCCCATCTCGAGTGTTTTGACATGTGCGGTCGTTGGCCGCTGCGACGCGAACTGCTTAGATTACTCTCCTCACTGATGCTTGTACTACTAGTGCTATGCTCCCCAATGCTACTTTTTGAGCTATGAGAGAACTCGCCCTTTTCCTTCGATCTTGATTTCTCGTCAACTTTTGTAAGAAGGAACTTAGTTTTCTTATTGCAATTCAAACCGAAGCCGCGTTTGCTATCTGAAAAATCTCTATTAACATTGACCGAGTTAACTTCAATGCTATGATTTGAACTGCAGGGAGATAGTTTTTCATCGTTTTCTTTCACTTCCCGGTTAAGATCGGAATTTCCATTCTTCTTGTCGAATCTACTCGTAGAGCAGCTCGATGCAGAACATAGATCTTTCTTTACCTTTTTCTTCAAGAAGTTCATGTTATTGAATTTCGACTTTGCCAAACATGTACTAATACTCGAGGGTTTGTCCACAGAACTTTCATTGCTAGAGCCGAGACGAAATTTACACTCGGTAGCTTGATTCGGTATGACCTCTAGCACTTCCTCGGTTTGTATCTTCGGCTTGTTGTCAGCTTCAACTTCAAGCGGAAGTGGAACAATCTGATCTCGGGACACAAACCTAGTTGTCATTTCTTTCGAGCTTGATACCTCCGGCACGAGGGAGATTTCGACCAACTTTTTCCCGGTGCCAACCTCAGATACTCTCGACGAGCCACATTGCTTCGATAGTCTCTTCAAAGCAGCCATTTCCGATGCTTGCGAGATACACAATCCTCTAAGCGCCTGCTTCAAACTAACACGCTCCGCAATGCCAATTCCCGACGCCGGAGACGAACAAACTTTAATCGGTCGTTTAAGAGCGCTCTTTTGCGACCGTGACATACTATGACCTCTCGACGAACAACCTTTATTAATCTCAATCGCCTGGAAAAGACGATCGATATCATCCTCAATCGAGTACCGTTTTCCTAATCTATAGGAACAACTACTCTCGGGTTTTTCGTCGATTTCGAACTCGGGTAATATCTCTTCCCTTGATTCCACTATCTCACATGTATAACTAGATGTATTCATATCCAACAACTTAGCTTTATCTCAAAACTCCAAAGAACATTACAAAATGAAGCAATGAAGCATTCAAACCTGAAATTTCAATCCAAATGAAGATCCTAGAGTTATTAAGATAACTTAATTCAGCAAAAAATAAAAAACATAATCAAGAACTTTATAATTATCTTACAAATATATCAGAAAATAGAAAAATTAATGCAGAGAAAAACAAATAGGGTTGAAGATAAAGAAACATTCATTACCTGAAACAAAATCCAAAGGCACTGTGAGAGAGAGTAAGAAACTCAAAATATGGATATGGAAATGGAAAATTCAAAAGGGTATTCTTAGGGTTTGAAGTTAGAGAGAGAGAGAGAGAGAGGAGAGAGAAAATCACGAGAAGGAGAGAGGAAGAGGTAAAAAACAGTTGCTATAAGGTTAGATTACAGTACACCTAACCTAGTAGTATTGTCTTTATTTTTCTTTATTGTTAAGTGAAGTGAAGTGTTGCAACAAAAACATTAAGGTAACACATGACACATGATGTTGTGTTGAAGAGATACACATAAAACGACAGATAAAGACAGAAAGAGAAGCAGCTATGTGTATGTCAACATGTATATTAGTGTACCCACTTTTTTTTTTTCCTTTTCTTTTTTTCTTATAGATTTGATTAGTTTTGTTAAGACAATTCATTTTTTTTGTTAGTTATACAAGATATCTCATGATATTGAATTTAAATCTAAGATATCTTAGTTATTTGGTGATGTGTTTAATAATGTGGTCCTTGTGTTTGGTAGTACTTCATTGTGAAATTGAAATATTCAATTAAATTAATATATTGTTTAAATCTAATAATAATATTAATTTTTTTTAAGGGTATGTATAGTTCAAACGAGGAGTAGGGATTTTAATGGAGAAGATGAAAGAGATTTTTTGTAATTATACATATGTTTGGTTTAAACGAGGAGAGAGAGAAAGGGAGGGGGAGAATTTTGTTTAAAAATATGTTTAGTTCACGAGGGGGGCGAGTGATTTTAATAATAATTTATAATTTTATCTTTGTAATTTTATATGAATGATATGATATTCAAAGCTGAAAATTTCATAAATATTTGTTTGAAAATAATATGTATAAATGAGTGATTAAAAAATCATAACTTAATATTAAAAAAAAAAACTGAGTACACTTGATTCGTATTATAATTCTCGACACAAAATAAATTATGCGTTGTTAACAACTTTTGAATATATAAATAAATTATAATAAAAAATAAAAAATTATATTAATTATAATTTTTATTAAATAAAAAATAAAAAATAATTTAAAGGTGAAAAATAATTATAATAAGTTGATGGAAGCAATAGTGAAAAATTACATAAAGAAAAGCATAATTATGAAAGAAAATAATAATTTTAAAATAATAAAACAAAATTGAGGATATTTTAGTAAATAAATTAATTTAATTAATATTAAAACTCAGGTTCCCTCTCCTCCCCTCCGAATCCCCCTGATTTGGGAGAACGCAAAAAATATCATTTAGAGGGATTTTGCTCCCCTCCCCTCCTTCCCCCTTCTAAAACTTGAACCAAACACATTTTATTATAAATATTCCACCCCCCTCCTCCTCTCCCCTCGCTCTACCTTGAACCAAACACACCCTAATAGTAAAGATGTGTGAGATAAATAATAATGAAATGGCTTCTAGTGTGTTTGGATTGGCGGTGAACAAAATTGATTCTAGCATAATTGAGTTTGGTAAAATTGATTTTAACATAATTGAGTTTGGCATAATTGATTTAAGTAAAAGTGAGTTGAACAATAAATTTTAGAGTAAAAATCACCCAGAATCAATTCTGGAGGTAAAAGCTACAAATTCTAGCTTCAAGTAGAATCAGTTATGGAGGCAGAATCAATTCTACTTTTGATAAAAACAAACACCTCAAAATCACCCAGAATCAACTCTACACCTCTAGAATTGATTTTGGGTCTTCCAAAAGCCAATTCAAACATGCTATTCATCTATAAAATAACTTACCATCCGTGTAAGCAAATCTACAATAGACAGAAGTAAGATAAAACTGAGAGCATAAAGAATTTGTTTTCATAGTTCGATCAAAAGAATTATTATAAAATAGTACAAAAGAGCTACAAGAAAATAATCACCTGAATTCTAAGTATTTAGAAATGTTGGTCAATCTCTAAGATATTTTCAAAGGTTTTTCAAATTCCAAGATTAAAATCATAGGGATTTCTACCATTTGTCTCTCTAACTAGGATTACCACTTTCTCCATATTTCTTCAAATATTAGTCATAAAATGATTGAGATACATATTTTTAATTATCAAAAACCAATAGATCCATAACGAGTCCAAAACATGACTCATTAAGGAACAAATCCACTAACCAAAATGACTAAGCATGATACCTGTAAACCAGCCAAATCCGACTTGTTTCCCGAAGGCCGCTGACTAGACGTGTTGCCGCCGTGCTTGTCGTATATACAGTTCCTGCACTTATGTGCATCACCCCCAACTCCGCTAACTCTATTCAACTGACTCCCCTCGACACACCTCTAGCAAAGTCCATCACTTTGTCGAGCCAGTGTAAAGTTGCATTGCCTCTGCCTCTTGAGATTATGTTTTGATTGCTAATCTTTTAAATTTTGGTTTTGTTTATATCGTTATTGAATCTCATCTCGATTGTGCACCTTATGATTGAATTTTAAATTTGTTTTTATACATGCATAAATCAAACTATTTAGTTATGGTATAAGTAATATGCTTCAAGTCAATTTGTTGAGTTTTTGATCAAGAACTATATTTGAGAATGGTTTAATTATTGACAATGTTAGAATCTCAAAAACACTTCATATTTTGCAAACATTGAGATTCTATAAGTGTGATTCGAATCACACACTTCCATGACTTGAATCAAAGTCACAAGGAGTCTAGAAAATATTTTCATATAGCTATGATTCAAATCAAAGTATCCATGATTTGAATCACAACTGCATGATTTGAATCACAAGTTATTTGATGTGAATCAAACTCATACTATTTTCCTTGGATTTGGTTCTGTGAGCTTGATTTGAATCACATGTTTTCATGGCTCGAATCACTCAATGGGTTTCTCATATGTTCTTGACTCTTAATTCAAATCACTTGGTCATTTGACTCAAATCATACCCATTTCTTATGACTCGAATCAAATAGTATTTTTCACTCATTTTTATGCTAGATCTCCAGCACATATAAAAACTTTGTCACTTAAAACCTTTCACAATGTTGAAAAACATACAGTTCCAATATTAATTTGAAATTTCATAACACACATGTTCTTGAATTTTCAAAAGAGTTTTGAATTTGTTTCGAGTGTTTTGCAAATGAATTCTTTCATTTTCTACCTCATTATTTTTTTCATTTTCATGTGGATTTAAATCTCTTCTTTTGATGTGTGTGATTTGTAAGGAGATTATGTTATTGTGATTAATGTTTCTTTGAATATTTCTCAAGTTTTTAGAGGTTTCCAAAATGCCTGTGGTTGTGGTTGGTTTTTTCAAGTCTAGTGGAAAAGAAGGAGGTTAATCTCTCAAGAATTACTTTGGTATTATTGTGAGGAAATCTACGAACAAAGTGGGAGTTTTTCTCAATCTTCAGATAGACCAAGGATCAAGATACTGGTAAGACTAAGGAAAGATCACTATATAACAAAGATTTTGGAGCAACATTCTTGGTGATGGAAATTCAAGAAAATTTCGAGTAAAGATTTCGAAAGGATTCATTTTGGATAATTTGTACAAGCCAACACGGATTCACATAGGAGATTTTATATTTTCAACATTAATCGGGTATATATTGTACTAAAGATTTTGTAGTTTGTCACAAAATGTAATAGATTGCCAAAACAATTGGGAAACAATTGGATAATGGAGTAGACTTAGCGAGGACGATAACTCAACCACTATCTATCAAGCGTACTCTTTTCTCTCTATTTTAATTTCTTAGAATTACATGTTTATGTTGTTTTTATTGCTTTCGTAGAATCGTATGTTGTTAGGTTTATGGCCTTAGTAACGATTTATCGTTTAAATGTAGGTTTTATTAGATTGGTACTGCGAGTTCTCTTATTGTTGATTAAAACTAGAAACAGTTGTCTTTGATTTTTAAATTATATTGAGTAAAAATATACCGAAGGTCCCTTAAGTTATTTTATTGTAACAAGGTTATTCTGTAAGTTTTTTTCCTACATCTTGTTCCTTTAGAGTGATTCTATCTCCTTTTTATCACATTTAGAACATTTAAAAATCTTGATTGTTATATTTCTGGTTGCACTTCATCATTTTCAAACCACTCAAAATAATTGCATTAACAATTAGCACATTTTCTCTGTTAAGAAAGGGTAGCAGTGTACATGTTAGTTAACTTAAAGGATCAACGTGTAAGAAGAAAAAAAAAATTAAAGGAGCACCTTATTCCAATAAAGTAGTAACTTAAAGGACCCATGATATATTTTTGCCATTATATTGATTTTGTATATTTAAACTTCTCATGTAAATTGATCATTATTCAATACACAACTTATAATTTGATTAGTTGTTAGATCCAATTTTTTGTATTTGTATACCTATTAAGGTATTTGTGTTTATAACGTTTGATAAACATAATCAATTTTATATGCACATTGCTTCCATCATGCAAAACTATTTTTAAACTCTGATAATCTTCTCAAAGTAAATGAATTTTCAAATCAGTTAAATTATTTATGGGAGGTCTATTCATCCCCTAGACCATTGCATTATCGTATTCTCACCAAACACACCGCTCTGGCGTCTTTCGTCAACTTCTTGATTTATTTTTGGACGTTTTGCTTTTTAACAATCTTGAAACATATTTTCCTAATCTTAATCACTTGAGTTCATAAGGCATACTTCTACAATTCTCCACCTTGAATTTAAACTGATTATGATGCCAATTTATCCCTCAACCACTATATGATTTAAAACTTCATTCAATAATCTTGATCAAATTCAAGGCACACTTGAACCTTGATCTTTCCACTTGCATCAAACTACCTTTTTCTTTCTTAGGTAGTCTAGCAAGCCCAAAGGTATGATTATTTTGCTTTGTAATTCCTCCTTAAAGGTCACTGTAAATGTTCTCCCACTACTACTAGTATCCACAGTACGGACCTTCACCTCAAACTAATTCTTATATGATATAATTTCTAATATCTTCATCTCCAAATCTTTACTAGACCATTGCATTATCATATTCTCACCAAACACACCGCTCTGGTGTCTTTCGTCAACTTCTTGATTTATTTTTGGACGTTTTGCTTTTTAACAATCTTGAAACATATTTTCCTAATCTTAATCACTTGAGTTCATAAGGCATACTTCTACAATTCTCCACCTTGAATTTAAGCTGAGTATGATGCCAATTTATCCCTCAACCACTATATGATTTAAAACTTCATTTAATAATCTTGATCAAATTCAAGGCACACTTGAACCTTGATCTTTCCACTTGCATCAAACTACCTTTTTCTTCCTTAGGTAGTCTAGCAAGCCCAAAGGTATGATTATTTTGCTTTGTAATTCCTCCTTGAAGGTCACTGTAAATGTTCTCCCACTACTACTAGTATCCACAGTACGAACCTTCGCCTCAAACTAATTCTTATGTGATATAATTTCTAATATCTTCATCTCCAAATCTTTACTATTCTCCCATTTATGATACTCACTGAATGTAATACACAAGCTTATGATAAACATTGATTCTCCAAGTTTCATTTTCTACAACCCATAACTCTTTTCACCTCTTGGATAATCATTAAAGACATAACTCATAACCTTATTTTCAAGTTGGAATGTCTTAATTTACACAAATAGTAAAGTTTTAATGACCTTTAAAATAGAGTAATCTATAGGTTTTCTACTCGAATCCTTTATAGATTTCTGGAAGTCTATTCTTGTGAATGGAAATCAATCGATTAAGAAAGCTGCTTTTGCATCACCCTTACTCCACAAACTTCGTGGAAACTCAACTCATATCACCTTTATAGAAGCATTCAAATGCACATTTATCATATGTTGGACGCAAAATTCATTAAAGTGTCCTAAAACTACATCTAGGCATCTAGCATGTCTTGACCTAAAATCTCATAGTTTTCTTGTCATGAAAGTCTTTAAAAGCTAATGATTAATCACAAATAACATTAGAACCATCTAAAATATATAACCCGTGTATTTTAGATCTTTTAGCTACGATCACTCCACTTTGAGAAATCTTTAACACCTCATGTTCTACTTTAGTGCAATAGGCTAGCTCATAAAATATGTTTATGGATAATAAATTTTTCCTAAACTTTAAGTATACCTTATATTGTGTAGAATAAACTCGTGATCATCAAACATTTTAACTCTAACCATATACATACAGTGAACCTTGAAGGTTTTATGGTCACCAAGACAAACTACTCCGCCTTTTTCCATCTTCAAAGTCTCGAAGTATTATTCTTTTGGGTATATGTGAAAAGAGTATCATGAATCCATGATCTAACTATCTTAAATATCCAAAATCAATACCAATATTAGACCAACACCATCATAACTATTTGTATCCGAGGCAACAACGACGTAAACAAAATCTCCATTGTCTTTCCTCTTGGTACAATCCTTCATGAAGGACCAATATTTTGACAACTAAAGTATTTTGACCTTGATTTTCCTAACCTTCTAAAAGAGTTAGAAGTAGGGATGACAAGCAGACCAAAACCCGCGGGGTCCACCCGCACTCAAACCCGAGTCAACGGGTGAAAATCTGAGTTGACTGGGTTCGGGTGCGGGTTTGGGTAGTGTGAAACCTGCACCCGAAATCACACCCGCTTATATATATATATTATATTTTTTGAAAAGTTGTAGAAAAATTGTAGGAAAAATGTATGTTATGTATTTTGCTGCAGATTTGGATTTGGGTGAAAAAACCCGAACACAACGGGTGTGGGCGTGAGTGTTATTTTGCCACCCGAACAACATTTGGGTTCTAGTTCGGGTGCCGATTTAGATAATGCAAAACTCGCACCCGATCCAACCCGTTGCCATCCCTAGTAACAAGAATTGTTACAAGAGATTACGAAAGATTTACAAGAAAATAATCACTCAAATTTCCAAAAACAAATTTTTTGTTTTACTCAAGAATTTCACAATCTCTCCAACTCTCAATATATGAACCCCATAAACCTAAGACGTTTAATTTTTTTTTTTCAAATCCCGTTATATAAAAGTATTTCACAATCTCTCTAACTAAAATTACCACATGTTCTCTCTTTTTACAAATCTTAACCATTAAAGTGATATATATATATATATATATATATATATATATATATATATATATATATATATATATATATGACTACTGATACCTAACAAACTCAAAACGCGACATATTAAAGAAGGTATCCATAACATAAACGACCAAACCTAATATCTGTGAATCGTTCAAACCAAACCCGTTGTCCGACTACTGTTGAGTCGACTCGATGCCCCCAATGCCCGTAGGAGATTTCCAAATCTAAAATATTAAAAGAAGTTCCTAATATATATAAACTGAATTCTTATAATTATGATGGTGAGATTTTTGTGATTTTGGTGAACTAATAAAAGTCTATATAAGTAGATGAATAAATCTTATAAGGAGGTGCTTATTCAACAAATTACAATTAACACCAATAAATGTTGGTACATATAGTTGATAAGAATATGATACTTATTTTCTAACATATATCTTTAATCCGGACAAAACTATAATTCACACTAGTGCTTCTTCAATTTGGATCAAAATTTCAATATATGTCCATCTCAAATATGGTGATTACATTCAATGGAATTAAAATCACAATAATGATCTTGTTTCATGCACTAAATTATTCACATGGCTTACCATTGACAACACAACTACCAAATTCATGAGTCCCACAAAGAAAGTGAAGCAATTTTAATTAGACCCTTTGAAAGTTTATAAATGAAAAAGGCATAGGACATGTGATATAAAGGTTCAAACTCACGAGAAATAAGTTAAATTTGTAATCCTTGTTTGGCACTTGTTGAATTTTGAAGGCTTGAAATTGATGTCATGATGCTAAATGCTTTTACTTGTGTGTGTAATAATGATGCATTTCAAGTAAATAAGACTAATGAAGTAAACCAAGCCTAAGAATACAAAGAACCTTTGCTTTTCTTCTTTTATATATAATATTTTTCAAAAAGGACAAACATACAATGAAAGTGCTAAGAAGAAGTTGCCATCATTTTTGAACATATATTGTGTATTATATTATGATGATCATTACCTCATTTTGATATACAATGGATTGTTGTATTCTTTTCCTATTTCATCCTCATTTTAATCATTATTTATCTTTTATTTTCAAATATATTTGGGAATATATTTTCTTAATGGAAAAATTTGGGAATATTTGTCTCCCTTTCTTCAATCAATTTTCTATTTTTTTCTTATATTTATTTTTTTATTTAGTGAATCACATAATAAAGTTGATATATAATAAAGTTGATATATTATTTTCATTGATATTTTAATTTAACAAAATCTTTACTAATAAAATGATTTTTTTTACATGAGTAGCATTTAAATAACTAACCATGTATGTTAAACTTTTATATTATTCTAAATTATTATAATTTAACATAGTATTTTTTGTTTTTTTTACATAAACTATATATACCACAAGAACTCATTAACAAAAAGTTCTTTATAAAATCACGAAAACTACTTAAATTCTAATTAAATAACATATTACCAGGTAAGTTTAAAAGAGGATATCTATTAACTATGTTTCTATTTATAAGACTCTCAAATAGATATAAATTTTCGTAAATAATTATTAACTTATTATTTATTTATAGATATATTTACTTTAATTTTTATTTTTCAAAATAAATTAATAAATTTTGATAAAAAATATATTTGTAAAAATAAGAAATAATATATTTAAAAATTTGTAAATAATATATTATATTAAAAGAGCTAGGAATTTGAAGAGTGTGGATATTGATGCCCTAAGAAAAGGTAAACAGATAAATATGCAGCAGAGTGAACAACTTGTGGCCCAAGTTACTGTCAAAGAGATTGAGGAGGCCCTAGAGGGTATTGGTGATTTAAAGGCTCTAGGTATTGATGGCTATGGGACTAAGTTCTTCAAGGAATGCTGGCATATCATCAAAGAAGATGTCATAAAGGCTGTCCAGGAATTCTTTCTCAAAGGCAAGTTGTTTAGAGCTTTTAATAGTACCATTGTCACATTGATCCCAAAGCATGTTAGAGCCAAAACTATCAGGGAGTATAGACCTATAGCAGGGTGTACTACATTCTACAAGATTATTTCCAAGATCATGACAAACAGATTGGGTAGGGTGCTCAAAGATGTCATTCATAGCAGTCAAGCAGCTTTCATACCTGGCCAACAGATTCACCATCACATCCTTCTGGCTACTGAGCTCATGAAAGGCTATGGAAGGAAACATGAACCACCTAATTGCATGATGCAGCTTGACCTACAGAAGGCCTATGACATGGTTGAGTGGAAATCTATTGAATGTATCCTCCATGAAATAGGTATGCCTAAGAGATTTGTTGAGTGGATTATGCTAGGTACTTCTTCTGTAACTTACAGATTTAATGTCAATGGTGATTATACTGAGATCTTGGAAGCTAAAAGGGGCTTAAGGCAAGGGGATCCAATCTCCCCATTGCTTTTTGTCATTGTCATACCCCAAAATTTGCCCAACATATTCATTCATATTTCAGTCCATCTGACTTTCAAATGCTCAAAGAAATACCAGAAGAAAGCATGCAGTCTCTCTCCTAAACAACGGCTCATAGAACTAGGGTTTTGTTGTCCTGAAAGAAAATCAATGAATCAATGGTTCCAAGGCATTTCATATGACTTATAATGTTACAAAATACCTCCATGACAAAATTCAAGGGAAAGTCGACAGTCGACTGATTTGAATAATTATAAATAAACATAATATAGGAAATGTAATACACAAAAATAATACATTCCAAGAATTCATCACGCTTCACATAAACATGCATCATATACAATATATCAAGATTCATATGTTTAACTCATTCGACAAAGCTCCACAATTCCAAGTAATCAAACATAATTACTAAACAATGTACATAATCACATTTCACCAACATATAGATTTTAAGTACATATTCTTTCCAATAACATTTCACAAAGTAACGATTGTATACAAACATAATCATATTTCAAGTATACAATTATCTTCATATAATCACGTATACACATTTTCCAAATATATAGACATGTACACACTTGACCGACATATCGCAAGTAAGAACATATATCACCAAATGCACATATCCATCTCTATCCCAATTCACAATACAACATGGAATACATTTATGTCATTGGAATCATGTCATTTATATCAAAAGTATACAAGTAATCACATCTCTTACCACATGTATCATCATCAATCAAACATGATTCACATATCCATATATATATATATATATATATATATATATATATATATATATATATATATATATATATATATATATATTCACATCTACATCACATATATTTCAATCACATATATTACATCCATAACACAACAACCATTCATATCAAATGGTTCACCAAATCCACATATATGCATATCCACCAAAATCATTCCACACAATTCATATCACATAAATCACACCAACAATTACATTTCACACCGACACGTGCGACTCAAGTGTGACTCAATGAGATATGCATGTGGATCTCTCTGTTATCATTTCCAGTAATTCGATTGTCCATCTCTCAGGCTAGATAACCACCTCAAAGCCCCATACTCATTAAGCTTTCAAATCCGATACTTGTTAGGTTTGGGACAAGCAAATAATCTCCATGAGATCACCCAACATTGTCTCTTTCAAAGACTCATGCCAGTGTAAGTGTGCAACAAACAAGACTTATGCAAATAAGATGATTCTCAACCTCTTAAACTACATAATCACATCTTTTCCAACATTGCAAAATATTACACAACATGACTTCTATACCAAACAATGCATCACTTAACACACATCAATCAATCACATGTATTCAAGCCTCGCATAACATGCATTGCATTATCATTATTCAATTCACATCTCAATACATGCATATTTTCAAATAATCATTCCAAACAAAACACATTCGAATATCATATATTCATTCACACATATCATGGATATCATATCACATAGCACATCCACTAATATTAGTCACAATTCATCAATCCATAAGGCACACATATATAATTACATGTTATTTACACAAAAACATCATAATTAAACCATGAAATTTCAAAAAACTCTATCCTATCACACACACACACACACACACACATATATATATATATATAATCACATTAGCTTCCTAACGCTTCAAACGACGCTTAAAACAGAGTTACGGATCAAAAGTTATGAAGTTTAGAAGTTTAGCAAAATAGGGCACTTTCGCCCGGCAGAAGAAATGGCTTGCCCGACGCTTCAACTCAGTAACTTGGTCACCAAAAACCCTCGCTCGAACGCTGCTCGCCTGAAGCTCACTCGCCCGCTGCTCGCCGACGGATGACACCAGACAGCAAAATTCTATGCATTTTCAGTACCTTCAACACCAACCCAAATCCGATTTTTGCCAACCAAAGCTCATCCAAACAACAATTTAGCACATATAAAAGGTTCCTAAACATGTTCCTAACCATGGGTTCACATACAAATATCTTCAATCATGATTAATAGCACAAATCCCGTGAATTTAACATAAACCCTAACATTTTCCAAATCTATGAAATTGAGAGAATAAGAGATCATACACATATCATATCTTTACACACAACATTACCCAATTATATCTATCTATAATCACTTGGATTCACACCCTTACCTTGAATCTTTAGTCCTTCTTCTTCAAGAACTCCTCTCCCCTTCCTCTTCTCTTCTCTCCTTTCTTGCCTCTTTTCTTTCTATCTCTCTTATTCTAGGTTTCTCACATAACCCTTGCTATCTCTAGTTTGTTATTTGGGCTTAACCCACCCAATTCCTCATTGCAATTAATTAGGCCCATTAACTAATTACTAGTCTTAACACATCTATTCACTTATTCAAATATCACACATATTCAAATAATCACAAAACACACCAAATGATTAATTACCATATAAATAATAATTAAATAAATAAAACATCTAATAATTAAATACGGAAAATAAAATAGGGTTGTTACAGGTCTCATTTAAATGCTTAACTTTTATGTTTATTACGCGATTTGATGTATACTAATTTGTTTTAAATTATATTATTTTGGTACAGGAGCGTCCAGTGTTGAAGGTCACTTTTCACGGGCCAAAGTTGAAGAACTTCTCCAAGAGTCGGATGCCTGAGCAAGTGAGGAGGATAGTTAAAGATTTTTATCTGATGGATTTTGCTGGATGCTCATTGACGATGTTGGACGTCTCCCTGTTATGTTGGACGCCTCCCACTATCAACAATATCCCACATACAAAAACCATCCTCTAAAATTACTCTCATTTGATTATCTATTAATCGTACTATTAATTCCTTTTGCCAAAGAAATAGTTCTTTCTTAAATGTTGTTTACATTCGTATATTTAGATGCATGTAATTAATTACTCCCTCCGTCTCATAATAAGTGTCTCATTTGCACTTTTTCATGTCTCAAAATAAATGTCCCTTTAGAAAACCAATGCAACATTTATTATTTTTTTCCACTACTATATCCCTATTTATTAACTTTCACATTTTTCAACTACTCTGCTACCTATAAGAAATAAGGGTAATTTAGTAAATGATATTAACTTTATCATCAAAACCAACATATCCAATCATTTTCTTAAGAACCGCGCAAAACTCAAATTAGACACTTATTATGAGACGGAGGGAGTAATTAATAGTCATGCATTCAAATGCTCACTACTTTCAAATGATTGTTTTGTGCACCACCTATCAATGTGAGATTTACTCAATACATGAAGAACACATGACCCAACTTAAATCTCACAACCTTCTTAAACAAGAAATGAATGAACATCTATAAGAAGTAGTGGTTTTGGTGAAGATCTTCAAGAGATTTGAACACATTGAACAAAGCCTCAAGATTATAAATTACCACCATTACTTTATTTACTAATTAATCATATTGTTTCTTCCATCAATAATGTATTTTATTGGTTCATGTTTTCTTCTTCTACTATTCTAAATCGAGGCTAATGTTTCTCATAATATAGAAATACTTTAGTACTGCTGCTCTTTCTCTATTAATTTTCTTTTTTTGTTCTTATATACACAATTATATAGATGAAGAAATTGCACATAAAATCAATATATTTTTTAAAAAATTATTGAAAAAGTTGGATTGGAAAGAATGGAAGGTTAAAAGATTAATGTTATAACATTATATTATATTTATTTTTTATTCAATGTTATAATATGTTATATTATTTTAATTTTATTGATGTTTTTATGTAAATTGTTATTAAATAGTCAAATAAAACAATTTTTTTATATTTTAAATTAGGAACATACAAAACATTGATATAACAAAATTTCATTTAGTATTTTTTCTTATTATTTTTTCCCACTAATTGTTTTATTTATTGTTAAATAAAATATAATTAATTGTCATTAACTTATTTTTTAAATTATATTTTTTAATTATTCAATTTAATAAAATTATGAAATAATTCAATATTTTATCATTTTTGTTTCTATTTCTTACTTATGTTTTATTTATTTATTTATTATTCTTTCCTTTTTTTATTTGTTATGGTTTGTCTACTTTTTATTTATTTTTAATTTTAAATTCTTTTATTTCCGTATTCAAGATTAGTTGATTTGTAAAATATTTAATTATTTCGAAATATATCTATTAGTATTACTATATGATTTTTCTTTTAAATGTTTACACTTTGCAAATTTTATTATATTTCACTTTTATATATCTTTAATTATATTAAAAATATATATTATTATTTTTTATAAACTACAAACTTTAAAATTGTTGATATTTTTTATAAAAAACACAATCATAATATGAGATGCTTATATTGTTTTTCTAAATATATATTTATTAATAATAATTTAATAAAATTTATCTGTACATTGCACGGAAGACGACTAGTTTCATTCATAAGCCTTAACATCATCTAATCTTTCATTTTTAAATTTAAGGATTGTGAATCAATTTAAGATATTTTTCATTATGCTTATATATTGTTAATGGAGGGCACAAGTTTTTTTTTTTGTAATGTTAAAAATTAATTATAATTAATATTATATGTAATTGAATATTTCTATTATAATTTTATATTAACTACTAATATAATTTGTTGTTAAATTATCATAACTAATTCGATTATTTTTTTGTAGTGATAGTTATACTTTAAAATTATAGAATTATCAAACTATTTAAATAATTTGTTCAAACTACATATTATTTTTTCTTCAACTTATAAATTAAGAGTAGCTAAAATCAAGGTACAAAGTAACGATACTATTAAGATGATCAAAAAGAAATTAGTTGAGGAGAAAACTCCACTAGAGGAACAACCATTTTTTATATTTCCAAGTAATGGATCAAAATCACTAAAGTCAATAGACAAACTTGATGATGCTAAATTTGTTGGGAAAAATTTTCTAAAAAGTGTACTACGATATTGATTGAGCGAGATTCTGCAAAAACATTTGTTGTAAGTTGGTGTCTATTTTAATAATTATTTCAATTTATGTTATAAATATAATATTTTTTTATTCTAGTATTTTTTTATTGCAGATGAGTGGACTCTCGGTAATAAAGAATAATAAATGATTGCCTCGTTAGTTGATGGCCTTAAAACAGTTGAGAGAAAGATTCTTTTTTCTGTGTTACTAAGTGAAAAAATGAAACCAATGAAAGATTTTATGGCTAACACTGTTATTAAAATAGGGTGAGATTACCTAAATAGAAATAACATCAACCTTATCTTACCATTGAGTCATTTTGGTAGTTCTAACTTGGTGAGATGAACATGTTTGTCTACCTTATTTAATTATGTTGTAACTTAACATCTTGTTTTGTCTTATTACATATTTTTGTTTTATTTAATAACTGTGTTGTCTAGTCTTAATACTAACTATAATTTTCTCTTTTTCAGTGTGGTAAAGATTATGCCACTCATAGATACACTAACATTAAACTTAGTAGTATTATTAGATGCATTTTCGGTAAAGATGATGATATGTTTCTTGATTATTTAAATATGGACGGAGAATCAGTTGAACCTTACTAGTATTTTTCTTCTCTCTTTATTTTTATTAGTATAACGACGTTATAATATAAATTATAATATAAAGTAGGAACACTACATCTTATTCCAATTATGTGTTTGTGGTGCAGCTAGAGGCCCATAATACCAATGATTCTGGTCAATGGTTGTGATGCAATTGCTATGGGTTGGAGCTCTTATATTCCCAAGTATGATCCATGGGTTATTATTGCAAATATTACAAATTGGCTAGAGAATAAGACCATTACACTAATGACTTTGTGGAGCCATTGAAAAAGACAAAGAAGTAAAGGGATATTTCGTGGTGAATGGAAAAGTGCAAATAAAGAATAACAAATTAATTGAAATAGAAGATATTCTCTTCACTAAGTGGTGTACAAAAAGTTACAAGAAGTTTGTTACATCTCTAACTAAGAGACGTCGTGGAAAAAAACCCCGCATTAAGAGAAATAATCTAAATAAATATCTATGCATAGAATATATACCATAATTTATTTATTTTGCTTCATGAGAATATTTTACTCAACAATCTTTTGAAGAAATCAAAACTAAAAAAAATTACAAAATTCAAAGTACACTTGATACCAAGAGAAAAGCCACTGGAGATTAAAGATTTGATGAAAGAATTCCGTATTTGAGGTTCCATTTCAACAAAAAATAAAATAAAAAACCTTTTGGATAAAAATATGAAAATAAATAAATATGATAGTGTTGAAGCAAGTATGTAACCTTCTTGACCTTCTTTTGCATATAATGTTTTTTATGCAGTGTATAACCATAATTGAATTATTTCATTATGCAGTTCTTGAAGAATCTTTGGTATATCAGTTGTCTTGTTATGAGAAGAAAAAGGTGAGTTTATGATTCAAAATTTGAATAGGGACGATTCTTAACTTCAGTTTACCTAGTAATTAATATAAATTGAAATAAATGTTGTCCGTGCAGAAAGATAACGTGGTTGAACTTGAGCGTGATATGAAGAGTCTATACTATAAAATCACGTTTATAGAATTGGTTACGAAGGAAAAGTATCCATTAACCACTGGTATGAAGAAAAAATAATTGATTAATATATTCAAGAAAATTTTATTATAAGAGAAAGAGTTGGGAGAGCATAATTACCCAGAAGAACATAATTACGATGTATACAATGATAGTTTGTCGAGAATGAAAGATAGTTTGCCGAGGATGAAAGATAAATTGCAAAATATGGCAAAGGACATTGAGATTTTGAAGAATAAATCACCAAAAAATATGTGGCTACAAAATCTAAAGCATTTTGAACCTATTGTTGTGAACCTTTCACTGCTACCTCCCAAAATCTAAACAATTTTGAATCTATTATAGAGAACCTTTCACTGGTGCCTCATGGGTAGCATCTCCCGAGCAATGGAGCTTGATAGTTTGATTGGTCTGAGTACTTTCTCAAATCTTCTAATTTACGTCTTTTCCATATCATCCATACTAGGATAGCAAAATTCTTACACAAATAGTGTTAGAGATGAATTTCTATGTATTCACAGTTTAAATTTTTTTCTGCATGCATATAAAATCAAATCATGTCAAACAGTTTACATCTTAGAACAATTTATGGTGCTAGGAATGACTTTTGAATTACTAAGTAGTTTCAAGTACTAATACATAACATCATCATGTAGAAGAATATTATCAAAATAACTTAAGTTACAATTTAAAATCCATGTTATTATTTTGTCACAAAGCATAAATTGAATCATTTCTATTATACTAAAGAAATCTATAAATCCAGAATGGAACCTGCGAATAACCTACCAATTGCCTGAATTTCTATAGAACTGATATAGTCAACTTAGTATAGTGAAAACAATAGAGAAGTACACAAAAGCAAAATAGGAAAGTAATGATTTTTATTAAATACAAGAGTTCAAATGGGATGTAGTAGTAGGGGTGGCAAAACGGGCCGGGGCCCGCCGGGCCGCCCGCGCACCCGCCAAAAATTGGCGGGTTGGGTTGGGATTTTACGCTCGCCGCTCGCCAAAGCCCGCCCCGCCAAAACCCGCCGCCCGCCATACCCGCCCCGCCAAAGCCCGCCGCTCGCCAAAACCCGCTCCTCCTCCAAAACTCACTCTTTTTTTAGTTAATTCTAGTAATTGCAATTCTTGATGGTTTATTTTATTCATTTATTTATAAATATATGTAATATTCTTTAGAGTAAATTTGTTAAAAAATTACTTTTATAAAAAATTGTTTTAAAAAATAAGTGAAAAGTTTAATTAAATGGTAAAAAAAGCATATTAATCTATTAAAAAAATATAAATAAAAATAGGTGGGTAAGCCCGCCGCCCGCCAACCCGCCATCTTGGCGGGGCGGGCATGATTTTGATGCCCATTTCGCTTGGCGGGCATGCCCGCCCCGCTCGTTTTTTGGCGGGCATAAGGCGGGGCGGGCGGCGGGCGGGACGGGCGGCCCGTTTTGCCACCCCTATGTAGTAGTACAAGAGTGCAAATTTTGATAAAGCATAAAGCTGAAAAGAGGCACTTTGAGAGGCCTTATCTCTCCTAAAGAGATTTCTCCACTCATTTCATGCATACTGATAATGGGTCCTTCTGTTAGAATTTATTCTCCTAGATTTAAATTCTCTCACCACATAGTTGTAGCCAGCTAGCAGAGCCATGTGCAGCTCTAACATAATTTGTTTTTATGTGTGACTCATTCCTCTCTCTCTCTCTCTCTCTCTCTCTCTCTATCTCTCTTACGCGTCCTCTCATATAATTTGCCATATCTACCAATTCTCCCCCTTAAAAATTCTCCTTGACCTCAAGGATATATGTTGGAAATTTTGTCCTCATCTTGTCTCTTAATTCCCATGAATTTTCAAAATCTGGCATATTTTTCCACTTCACTAAAACCTCTATCTCCCCTTGTTTATTCCTCCTAACATCCATCAATTTCTCAAGGGTTGGTTCAAGGTGCCACTCCTCATTCATACAAGTTGGAAGTGGTTGAGATTCCCTAGAAGGTGTGACAACCTTCTTAAGAAGAGATGCATAGAAAACTGGATGCACTCTTGTGTCTGCTAGCAATTTCAATTTGTAGGCCATTGCCCCTATCTTTTGCAGTATCTCACAAGGTCTATAATATCTATGAATTAGTTTTTTATTAACCCTATTGGCTAATTTTTTCATCTTATAAGATTGGATCTTCAAAAAAACCATCTCTCCCACCTCATAGTCTACTTCTCCTCTATGCTTATTTGCTTGGCTCCTCATAACATCCTGAGCCCTAAGCAATTGCTCCTGCAATTCTTTAAGCATCACATTTCTTTTAGCAGTCAACTTGTTTACTTCATTTACTACTGAATAAGGAGTGTATCCTTTGACTAACACATGAGGTGCTCTCCCATACAAGGCCTTAAAAGGCGTAGTCTTCAAGGAAGCATGGTAATTGGTATTATACAATATTCGGCCCAAGCTAACCACTTAGGCCACTATTTGAGTTTCATACCGGTTACACACCTTAAATATGTTTCTAAGCATATATTCACCACTTCAGTTTGCCCATCAGACTAAGGGTGATATGCACTGCTATATTTCAACTTAGTACCTTCCTGTTCAAATAATTCATACCAAAAATTGCTTAAAAAACTTTATCTCTGTTAGATACAATGGAACTAGGAAATCCATGTAATATGATCATTTCCTAAGTGAACAACTTAACAATGTCCTTGGTTGTGTAAGGGTGGTTGATAGGGAGGAAATGATCATATTTTGTCAGCCTATCAACAACCACCATAATTGTATCCACTCCTTGCACTTTAGGCAGCCCTCCAATGAAATCCATTGATATATCACTCCATATCTGTGTTGGTATTGATAAAGGCTGGAGCAACCCTCGAGGTGTCAAGGTCTGATATTTTATCCTCTGGCACACTTCACAAGCATGCACACTCCTGAATTTTCTTTCTCATCCCTTTCTAATAGACCACACTAGCAATTCTTTTGTAAGTCTGCAAGTGTCTAGAGTGTCCTCCTATAGTTGTATCATGAAATTCATTTAGAAGAAAATTGGTTTATACCATTTCCCTTAGGCTGTAATGATAACAAACTATTTAATGAACAACTAGGTATACTAACATATGTTCAAGTGTGCATGATTATTAGTAAAAGAATTTACGGGCTCTCACTGTGATAGGAATATATGAAGAGAAGCTTGAGACTCAGATTACGAAAGCTCAGAATCTAATGACTTAAATTCTAAATGATAAGATTACGATGTTTCACAACTATAGCAGGCGCCAATTCAAGTGGCTCCCCCTCTTTAATTCACTTTTTTTTTTTAAAAACATTAGATTGAGAATTATTGTGGAAGGTTGGTTAGTTTGATAATAAAACTTCAAAACTTAATTATTTTAAAAAAGAAATCACAAATATTAATAGAAATTTATAAATATTTAAAGTATTTAATTTTGTATTTATTGCTATGACTTTTTATAATCATTTATTAGATATTGAAGTGTATTATTAAAGAGATTAATTGTTATACATTGTCATTTTACACAGTTAATACATTACAATCATTTATAGATGATACTATGTGATTATAATAAAAGTCAACGACTTAAAAAAAATGTAACAACTATAATTAACTGAAAGTATAAAATGTTTTTACAGTATGAGTATTTATTAAGAAAATATTTTTATTGTATTTGAAAGAAAATAAAAGAGTGTATATAATATTTGAAAAAAATTGTAAGCTTCGTATAGATTACTAATTTTTTAAAATAATTTAATGCTAATGCTTTTAAATAGATATTAAAATAATAATTAGTTATGTCTCATCTAAATATATATTTGAAGATAAAAATTCTTTGCCTACTCAACTTCATTTGTTTTATTTTGTTGCAGAATAATGGAGGAAAATGTAGATATTATCAAAGCCTTTGTTGATTGTATTCTAATTTCCATAATTTATCTTTTAATAGAAATTTTTTTTTTGTCCAAAAGATGTATAAATCTCGGGTTTAGGGATGAAAAAAACACAATGGGTACATGTTTATAATATTTGTCATGGATACCAATCCAATCCGATGATTTAATGAATATTCATGATAAAATTAAGGGATATTTACTTGTAAGTAAAGGAATACGGATATGAATTTGACGGTATATATATTTATAGGTATCCTATTTGTTATTAATTATTAAATTTACTTAAATATTAATTTTTGAAATTTAAAATTATTATTATTTTGTTTAATATGAAATTATTATTATTATTTTGTTGAATCTAGTATAATTATTTGATTAAAGAAGTTAAAAGTGGATAAAAAATGTTTAGTTAATCATAATTTTTTAAAAATAATTTAAATATTAGTGTTTATGAAAATCCATAAATGTCTATGAATATCTCAAAATTTACGGATACTCGTCTGGTAGATAATTGCAGTGTATGTGAGACATACATGTATATCATATTTATCTAATGAGGTAGATAGTATGAAACTAGTAGATGTACCTATGAGTATCCATTGTCATTGTCATCTCTACCCGTTTGAGTTTCTACCCAACCTAACAATCTGTTGATGTGATACTAGTGATTTCTTTTTTAAATTATTTTAAATAAAAATATAAAATTAATATATCACTACAAACCATAATATTCCACTATTATTAAGTGTATTTCATAAAAGTGATGTGTTTTATAGAATTTTCTACTATAATTAAGTGTTATGGTATATTGATGAATTTTATAAAATATTATATGATGTGTTTCATTCAATTTGAATGTTGGAAATATGCCCAATTGTATTGAAGTGTGTTACAATCTTTTCATTGAAAAAACATTATCATTTTTTAAATTTAAAATACAACCTTTAAACCCAATCAAACCCTATCCACCCCATAAATGAATGGGTCATTTTGGTTCAGCTTTGGCTGTGAAATTATGGGTTGAAAGACGGATCTAACTCATTGAAGTTTGAATGAGTTGAATAACGGATTAGCACAAACCCGATCCAACCCAACCCATGTACATCCCTACCTAAATTACACTTCAATACCCATCCTAATTCAAAGTCTCTACACTTATTACATGGAGGATGCTTTTAATCTCTATGAAATTATTTCAAAGTGTTTTCTTTTTCCATAAGATATTTGACTCTTTGAAAGATTAATTATTGATTTGTCATCTACAGTTAGTTCCACTTCTTCCTCTTTTCGTATCTTCATTATAATCAACAGATATAGCAGCCACACTCCTTGACAGACTGCATTATAGGTTGCGATATAGTCCACTTTACAAGAACTGCTTGCTTCATAGAGCACCATAAGATTAGAGATTTGAACAACTTAAAGTTAGGTTTCTTACGCTTTTTCCTTTCTCTAAGCAGAAAGATCGTTCGGTGGGAGGGATGAGAGGTGGAAGGGTTAGTCGTGGCTTTGGGATCTTAAATGGAGAAGGACTCGTATTTTTGAGCATGAACAAATTTTGATATTTGAGCTCCTTCTTGTAATTAGGTACCTCATTTCTTCCACTTAGTCTAATAAGTGGTGGTGGCGTTTCTCTAAAGATGATATCTACTATGTATCCTCTGTGCACTCTTTTCTTCTTACCTGAAAGTTCCCACTACTACAAATAATACATCTCATGACGAAGGTTTCACCTCAACAAAAAAGAGGTATTATGCCAAGTCGCGCCATGTTTTATTTATTTTTTTATAAAAATAAAAACAACATATTCCCTCGGTTTTTATTAAAACCGAGGGGAAAAACAAATCAGGACACGCTTCGAATCACAACTATTGCAGTTTATGTTTTTATTTGTTTATAAGTGAATACAAAATGATATACCCCTTCAGTTTTCTTAAAATATGAGGGATAATATAATCAAATTTTACTATAAAAGCACTCGTTAAACAAATTTTACCCTAATCCTAACTTATATGTTGCTGCCCCAAACTAGTACATATCATTCTTTAAGATGCATTGAAAGACAGAAAAATCTTCAATGTTCTTCTATCCTTGAACAAAATAACTTTTCTGCCCTTACAATCTATTTCACATAATGGTGTTTATGTATTTTTGGAACAACTCTCTGTTAAACAATGTTAGAAAAGTTTCCTATGATAGATTGGAAGTGCAGAAAATCATGATTGCTTCTAGGTTAAACAAAGAAGATTGTTCAATCTTTAAAAAGATATATGCAACAAAATTTGAAATTGCAGCGATGATGATGAATCTCGATTTTTTAAATATTTTTGTGTAAACTATGTAATATTTTAAAAAATAGATATTATTCACCCGGGTTTTAGGGCTTACTTATCTTATTTTGTTTTTCTATTTAAAATAGAAAAAATGTTTCCCCTCTTTTTTTAACAAGCGAAGGAATGTGTAACACAACTACGATAACGAATCTCTATCCTACATTCTTAAAGGAACAACACTCAAGATATTGCCAAGACATCAATCCACAACAAAATATCTACATCCACCATAGAGCCAGTTTGTTTCAGCTTTAAAAAAATGGATTTTTTCTTTGTATTTTTGAAAATAATTTTTCAAAATCTTACAAGTTTTTTTATAGTCGTTTCTTCTAAAATGAAACATTAATTTTGACATCCTATAACATAAATATATATTATTGAAGATCAAAACTTAGTCAAAATCGCAATTTTTTCAAAAAGTTGTATTTCAAAAATGATTTTTATGAAAATCTATTTGAAATAGCTTCAAAATTAAGTGATTTTTTGAAATTTTGATATCCAGTTTTTTTTCCATAAATAGATGAAATACCTAAAATCACATTTTAAGAATAACTATTCAAACAAATTTTTCATTTGAAACTTTTATAAAAAGTTTCTTTGTAAAAAAATTTTTCACAAAATTATGTAACACTATAAAAATCATTTTTAAAAAAAGCCAAAACAAACGGGCCCTATGTCTTTCTCAGGGAAGCATTTGCATTGATAATATTTGCTCAAGATAATGAAATTTTGAAACTTAAAAAAGCTTGGAAAAATTCTCAATGATGGATTGCAAGTGTAGAAAAATATTTCCAATGTTTGGAATTGATATTTCCTTACTTGGAGCAGATAGCTCTTTAAAAGTTGATTGCGTGCAGTCCATAGAACTTTAAAATAATAAGCATAAAATGTATCCAACATGATATGGATTAGAGCAAAGATGTGTTATTCTCCAATAACAACAACTACTATGATAACACTACATTTGTTGCAATAATGTAATTTAATATTCTGGGTAAATAATGCAATGTTAAAAAAAAGCTTATACACCTTTTACCTTGACTTTTAACAGAAATCAAGGATATAATTTTGGCGTGATAATCGAGGCTATTTATCACAGTCCTTATGCAAATTTGTTACATTCACTTCATGAGTATCAACGCTCAAGACAGTTCCATTAGTGATTTGTGTGAAACCTAACAGACATCCATCATAAAAGCATTTTGAATATCAATAATTGTTAATGAACTATAACATGAAAATTTTTAAGCGTAAAAAACTCGGTAAAATTCTCTACGATGGATTGCAAGAGCAGAAAATAGATTGTGTTTAAGGTTTGTGTAATTCAATAATAAAAAAAAGTTTGACGATGTTCTTCTATAATCATATAATCATTCATTTAACTAACCCTTTTCTTGTTTTAAATTAGAAACAAATAAAAGTAAAAGGGATTTGGAATATATTGCATCTAATATTTTATCTTCCCCGACATTTCAATAAAACAAAGATCCAACACCTGATCTTCACCAACAGTGATGACGATGAATCAGATTCAAAATTGTTATATATTTTACAGAAATATTCGGTGTAAACAATGTTATATTATGGGTAACCAATTAATTTATAAATATTATATAGTTTGTAATGAATTTAAAAAATATATCAATCTTATCCCTCGGTGTTATTGATAAACCGAGAGGTTTGATGCACTAATTTTGAAAATATTGAAAGTGCTTAAGTTGGGGTTCAAACCCATGTGCATAAGCGTTTTCCCCTCGGTGTTTTAAAAATCAAGGGGTAAAGTTGATGTTTTTCATGACGTCCTTTGTTACCTCACTTCTATAGCTGATGTTAAATGCATTTTCCGTCCAAGATGAAATGTGTTTTTTGTAGTAGTGTTTCTTTAGACCATCAGGTTTTGCCTGTGGAGTTGGTCTCTCCAATATTTGAAGAAGTTGGCCCATATAAAGTTATTGTTTTCTCCTGACAGCTTTTGCAGAATCGTATTCTTATTAAAGAAAATCTTCCTATACACATTTAGAATTATTAGTATGTTCATGAGTAAGGTTGAAGCCTAAAGCCTGTCACTTGCTTGCAACCAAAAGAGTCATGACGTACATAAAAGGAACATGACTATGGAGTGTTATTTCCTGCCAATTTAAGTTTGCTTGAGCTTGCCAAGAATCTTGTTGGCTTTTCAAATGGAGATTGGTGTGAAGATAAGAAAAAAGAACACACTAGAGTACTTGTTCAAGTTCTACAATGCTTCAATATCACGGTGCTCGAAAAAGCAACATGTAATTGCGTTGTTTACTTATGAGTTTGAATACATAGCATGCTCACTAGCTGCTTGTCAAACAATGTGGCTACCCTCAATTTCGAAGGAGTTTGAGATAAAGGTAAGAAAACCTATGTTCCCATTCTTAGACAACAAATTTATAATTGATTGGCGAAAATTCCTATGCTATACGGAAGAAGTAAGCAGATTAAAACAAAGTTTAATAAAGAAATAAGCATATTGAATCAAAAGTTTCATTTTATTAAAGAACAATTCAATAAGAAAATGTTAAGGTGATTTATTACTCAACTGAAAAACTAATAGATACTTATTCACTAAACCATTTAAGATTGACACTTTTGAAAGACTTAAAAAAACTTAAATTAAAGTTTTATGTTGACTTTCTTATAATTTAAATTGTTTTTTTAACTTAAGTTATTTTATTAAGACACTTAACTTTAATTGAAATAATTAGCATTAAGATAGCATCAATTGAATTTGGTTATGCAAAATTTAAGACTTTCAGAAAATGTAAATAAAATGTGAATACTTTTATTGAAAATGACCACTTACTTTCTTCTATGAATTATTCAAGTGAATGCAAAACCAAGTCTTAGAGTTAGAAACCAAACATGAAAGAGACACGACAACATGTTTCAAGTAGACACATTTGGTTTTAAATTTAATAAATAGACAAACCAAACATCATTGCTCAATTCATCAATTTGATTCAGTCTTTTGAGAACTAGTCAACAACAAATCTTTCAACCTCTCTCTAAAATTTGACCCGGCAATTTTCCTTCTTTTGATGAAACTTTCAAAGAAAAAAAAACTGAATGTATATTGGTTATAGTTATTCTCGTTGATGAAGCACCGACATCTCTTAAAACATATTTGTCTTTGTTCATGTCGATATTAAACACTTATATTTATATTGACATTTATCATTATATTTATATTGACATTTGTGATTCCGTTTAATTTATTTATTTTTTTAAAATTATTACCAGTGTCAGAGAATCAGTAGGAAAATCAGTAGTAGGGTCATATTCGGAGTGTTTGCACTTCATATGTGGATAAAACTTGAAAATATCTAGAAGACCATAATCTCAATATTAAAAAAAAAACATTTTTTTCGCAAATCCTAATTCAACTAACAAGAGTCAATATTACTAAATTAGAAACCATCAGAGTTCGAACCGTGATATTCATGTGAGTTTATAGTAGTTATTACCACTTCGTCCAGACAAAAAAACAAAGCCAAAAAGGCTTAATTGCAACTTTAGTCCCCCTATTTTGTCTTTTTTTTTTTATTTTGATCTCTCTATTTTAAAAATCACTATTTTAGTCCCCTTTTTAAATTTTCAGTGCAATTTTTGTCCCCCTATTTTGCCTTTTTCTGCAAAATTAGTCCCTATTCCTGTATCTTTTTCAATAGAAAATTCAAAAGGGGGACCAAAATCGTGGTTTTAAAAATGAGAGGACTAAAATCGAGAAAAAGACAAAATAGAGGGACCAAAGTTGCAATTAAGCAAAAAAAAAAAAAAAAAAAAAATATTACCAATCATATCTACATGCTTGTATGTATGAAAGAGAAATACAGAAACAGACCAAACCTTTAAAATCTTCTCAAAATTCATATACAAGTACAAATTTTTAAAAGTGATGAAACTGTACATAAACATCTATAATTAAAAAACTCATATAGTATTGAATAAACCAGAAACACATGCCTAAAAATAGATCTTACTAACATGACAAATGTGTGATTTTCTCCAACTACATTCTCCACTAAAGAAACTAATTTCTGTTGTTGATCGATCACGCACAGAAAAACGATCAAATTCAGAGTCGCGTAAGAGGTTTGAATTTGAATTCTATCGAATGCAGGATATACCGCGGCATACTACTAACCAGATGACAAATAATATAATACATACAGCTGCATCGATAGCTAGAACAATACGTACTTGGCGCCACCATTTCTTACGAACGTTATGAGGGGCTTGTCTCATTCTCGTTGAACCGATATCCTTTTGCAGAGAAGTAGATGCACCTGCGCCGCCTTGGCTAATACCGTCCAGATTTCCTGAATCAGCCCTTACTCCTCTATCCGTAGATTTTCGATGCTCCTCTAACTCAACATCTCTCATTACAATCACGTGATCCTTTACTTTCTTTTTCTCTGGTTTGCTCGATTTTCCTAATAAAGGGGCTTTTGTTGAAACAGCGCCTTCGATTTGTCCGTTCAAATTGTTCGGTGACGGAGACAGACCGTCGTAGGAAGCTTCGTCTCTCCAATTACTACCATTACGCGAGACATTCTCTAACGAAGTGATCAGATTGCGAATCACAGGAACCAGTTTCTCTTGAATGTTAATCGAATTCATGCTTGACGAAAATCCCCTTGAACCTTTTCTAGCTACCTTTCTGAATTCATCTCTAACGTGTTCCAAAAACCGAAGAACTACCAAGTTACCAATACCTTCATCGACAATCGCAAAGTAAACATATCCATCTTCCATTAGAAATTCGTAAGTCCTTTTACCTATTGTCTCAAAATACCACCTGTGAAAAGAAGGGGCCGCCTCCAAGCACAGGGCCGCGACTTTCTCAACTTCTTCACTTCCGCCACTATATGCATACAGGACGTGCTTACCTTTAGAAACACAACAGTAGTGAACTTTATTTTGAATCGAATCCATTGACGACCGGCGGTTCAATAAATATATCCCGTATCAAATCGCAACCAACTCCACTCAAATGACAGAACCGCAGATCATAAAATTTGCTTCTCTCTATGTCTCAGATGTTAAATCTCGGAAAACACCGATATGTCGTTATCATAAAAAACAAACAAACAAACAAACCAAAATCTTCAAGTCTTGTCTCAAACAAAAGCCGTTAACGTAATAAGCAAAACCAAGCGAAGTTCTCGAAAATCGCCGGCTGCAAAATCAAAACATCCGAGGTTACCAACACGAACCTTCAGCTAAGTAAATCATAAACAAAGCTCTTCATTCTTGCCAAGGGACCAACTTGACTATTCATATGGAAAAAAAGGCAAATATTCTTTTAGTAAAGAAACAAATACTACTAAAGTATAATAGGTTAATATAGTAGGTAATAACAACAAGCAACATTCATATATACAAAAAACTCCTCAATCAAATGACATGAAGCATCGACTCTCGGATCCAGATTCCGTGCAGTCACGCCACGCCGACAGACACTTCAGATAGAATACGGGATCAGGATTCTCTTAAGTTACAAACTGCGTGAACTCACACAATCAGGATCCGGTTACAAACTGTCTGAGTGCGTGAATGCATGCAGTCTCCTACTGTACTGAATCCAAATTTTCGAATTCGAGTTCCATGTCCAGCACAGACAAAACATAGTTTACTGGTTTAGCTTTTGGAAGAGCCAAAATCAAATCAATTCCAGAGATGTAGAATTGATTTTGAGGTGTTTGATTCTTCTAAAGTAGAATTGATTTTGTTTTCAAAATTGATTCTACTAGAACCGGTAACTTTTGAGTTTAAATATTGAAATCTACTATTCAACTCGATCGATTTTGCATAAAATTATTCAAACATAAATCACTTTACATCAACTCACTTTTAACCAGACATAATCAATTCACTCAAAATCAATTTTTTTCACCGCAGAACCAAACATACTCACAGTCACTTTGATTTTCTCAAATTATTACCGATATTTACGTGTCAGTGTAGTGTTTGGTGTTCAGATAACCATATCAGATCTTCAACAAAAGAAGTAACAGAACCTAAGATCATAAAACCTACAAACTCAACATAAAAAACCCTAAAAAATTTCTTAAAAAAAGAAAGAGAAACTTCAAATCTACAACAGCAATTCAAAAATCTTGAAGTGAAGTCAAAGATCCAAAACATAATCAAATTCAAAAATTTAACTAGTACTAATTTCTGTTAATTTTTAGATTAAAAATTTGAATCAAATTTACAAGTGTTGCAGAACTTAAAATTGAAAGTTGAAAACTAAGAACATGAAAATTAGAATGCAGAGAGAACATACCTGATGCATGTGTGGTGGGTGGAGAGAGAGAATGAGAGAGAAGAAGAAGAACGAAAAAGTCTGATTCAGATTTTGTTTTCCATAGTTGAATAATTATTATGTAAAAATAAATAAATATTAAATAATGTTTTTTTAAGCAAAAAAAAAAAAAGTAGTTGAATTAATTATTCTTCTCAAGCCTAAAATGAGTAATCTATTACAAATATAACTTACCGTTAGTGTATATACGGACCCAAATGAAACTCAAATCCAAGTGAAACTTTGTATCTATAGGTTTGTTTCTCCATGCAACATTGGGTTATTGGCAAGATTTATTGAAGATTTTGTTGTCTATCATCAATTTGAATGGATTGCTCTCCTTGAACTTCAACTCCTTTAGCAAATTCTTCAGTCAAACAACTAGACAAACTTACAGAGCCTCGACAATGTACTTAGCCTTACATGTTGACAGTGCAACCGTTGGTTGCTTCTTGGAACACCATGAAATGGGAGCTATCAAATACATAAATATGTATCTTGTAGTGCTTCTTCTGCCAACTTTGTGCCCACACCAGTTAGAGTCTGAATAATATATCAACTCAGCATCATCTAACACTCCATATAGAAACAAAATTGCATGCCTCATAACCCCTTTACATACTTGAGTATCATGACTTCAACTTGGCAATGAGACTACTTTGACTTACTCATAAACCTGCTTATCATTCCAACTGCATATCATATGTTAGACCTGATGTTACATTGGCATCAGAGTCAAGTTTATGGTTTGTCTTTGTAGGTGTGACTTCAAGCTTACAATTCATCAGCACAAAACTCTTCAGCAACTCAAACTCATACTTTAGTTGGTGCACAATGATTACCTTCTTAGAGTGTAAAATCTCCATGACTAGAAAATATACCATCTTTCCAAGGTCACTCATATCAAAAGCATTCATTAGCATCTTTTTGAACTTATTTATCTCAAAATTTCAACTCTCTGTCAAAAGTATGTCATCTACATAAAGACACGTCAAAATCACATTGTCATCAGAAGTATGCTAAACATACAAACCATGCTCCATTTCACATTTTTTGAATCCTTGACACTTAAAAAAATGAATCAGTTTCTAGATTTCAAGCTCTTAGAGCTTGCTTAAGCTCGTACAAAGCTTTATGCATCTTGTGTTAGACTTGAGATTTCACACACAAAATGGGGGTGAATTGTGTGGTTTAGAAAAACTTGGTTTTGAAATTTTTTCCTAAGATCTATCAGAGTTTAAAAAAGTTTTTCTTAGACTTAGCAGCAAAATATAAAAAATATTTTGAAAGTAGAGTGCTGAAAATAAAAAGTTTAAGGGAAAATAAGAACACCACGATCTATAGAGGTTTGGTCATAAATAAGAGGCCTACTCCTCTCCCCGGGAATTGGTAGAATTTCTATTATGTACTGAAGAGCTTTTAATAGGTGATGCTCACGAAACCCTTTATTCAAGGAAATGGTGGTTGATTTACAACCATGTTTATACAAAACAGAGGGTATGATCTTTTGCGTCTTCTCCATTGAAATGTTGAGACTGAAGTGCTCAAGTTTCCTTTTTAACGGTAGATTGAAGTGGTAAGACTTCTCTCCACAAAATATTTAAGCTCAATATGATTTAACAGAATAACCATTAACCTTTTGAGATTTTAACAGGCTGATCTTCTAACCTATGGTTTTATACGCAATAACCATGAACCTAATGATAAGTTCATCAATATTGAAGAACTTCATCCTTTAAATTTACAAGGCTTTATAATAGCTTTAAGAGAAGTTGAACCTTATTAAGGATCTTCAACCTAACTAAATATTAAGAACTGATCACACAATCCCCAACCAAATCTTTTAACGGATTTAGCATCCAACCACATATTTTTATCTCTAAACGGACAGTGTTCATCCAAGGTGCATGAATAACAACCTTGAATAACTTTACACATTTCTACCCATTCAGAATTACATAGACACCTCACTCACAAAAGAACGTTCTTCACAAAAGCATATGTCTATAAGAACTAGTGAGGGAAAGTGACAGAGAAAACTTAGAAAGAGAGAGAATGTGTGTGTGTGTGTGTATGTGTATATCTTTTATTGACTACCGGAGATGGTTTTATGTCTTCTGGATGATTTGAATCGAGAAATTAGACCTCTATTTATAGGCTTTAAATCCTCCAAAAAAGGAAACAACATTAATAAAATTTGATTGTTATCAATCGATTATCTCATTTAAAAATAATTGATCTACTTTTCAAAATAGGTAATAATTGATATATAGTTATTTCTAATTGTTTGTGTACATTCAAATTTCTTTGTTTCTCAAGAACGCGCCAATCTAAACGATTGGCACTTTATGCTTACTGATTAGATCTAGTCAAAATAATTTTTCTGGCTCTTTGAATGTTTCCAACACTTTCTAAGCAACTTCTATATATCTTTTCAAGGTATTTTATTTTCAAAAAAATTATAAAAAGGTTTTAAGTGTGTGTGTGTATGCGCGTGCGCGTTTATAGCCATTTACTTATAAGAAAGAACTTTTGCTTTTACAAAAGTTTCGCTCACTTACTAAATTGGGGTAACTTCTGTAAGCTCGTGTCTGATGTCTTTGTTGTGTTGACACTTGCTTGAGATATTATTATACTTTTGATGTAATTTGTCTGTTTACCTTTTTCTGAACAATCTTTGTTGATGTCTGAAACTTCGTTATCCTTGATCAAACCAATGACTTGCATCTTTAATTGTTTAGAGTATATTGGTTGACTTTTGTTATTGCATCTTTACTATGCTGAATGTTCTCTTTCTGATCCTTTATAGTTGTCATCGTACCACATCTCTATTATGATGAGTATTTTTTATGTACTATACAATCAAGGACTTGTTGCATCTATCCATATGATTTATCTATTGTGTTCTTTTATAGTTAAGGCAAAACTTTGTTGCATATTCAATATGCTAAGTGTCTTTTATGTGCTTCGAAGTTCTCATCATCAAAACAAAGATCTAATACCTGCAAAACAAGGTTCTATATTCTCCCCATTTTTTATGATGATGACACATCTCTCAGGGAAGGTGGTAAAAGAAACAAAGAATAAATATTTTCGAGTGGTAACACTCCCCCTAAGTTAGTTAGAGTATATACCCTCTCCTTGAGAGTATACCTCACCCCTTTTGTCATAATAAAAAAGGCAATCAAAAAGATACAAATGGACATGCAAACAAATAACATCAATCTTCATATAAGTCTAGTTATGGAAACATTCTTATAGGATTCATCAAGCATAACATATAAAAAAGACTTGGTAAACATGTTGTAACACCCCGTTAATTCTGGTGTATTAATTTAATTATTTTATTAATTAAATTATTAGAATTAATAATCTGTGGGAATTATTTGGAAAATAATAAAATATGGTGTTGGGCTGAGTGTGATAGTTAGTAGAAGGGGGGTGTTAACTAAGCAAGCCCATTAAGAATATTTTATTTTATTTTCATAAAATAAAGGAATTGGGGAAAGAGAAGCAGAAGCAGAAGAAGAAGATTTTGGGAACTGAAGAGCACGTGAAAGTGAGAAGAGCCAAAGGGGAAGGAGAACTTCGAAGATTCGACTCTGAGGTAAGGGGGATTCTTCGGGATAGTAATCCTTATGTGATTGTAGGTAGTAGGATTGATTAGGATTATTGTTTAGTTCATTCGTACGTGTCGGGCTTGGGAATCTTGATTAGGTTTTGATGGATTGTATGAATTACTTGATTTTTGTTAATACTTGTGATATATGATGTTGATACATGTATAAAACTTGTCTGAAATGTGTAATGATGTGGAAATTGGTGATATTGTGTGCCATGTCCGTTTGTATATGAATCGGGGAAAATGGGATGGGGTTATTACGATCAAAATGGTGATTTTGCTGTGCATGTACGTAGGAACCGGTTCCCATGTGGGACGAATCGGTTCCCCCTTATCAAAAACAGAGCGTGTGGATTCTGGGTAGCTGGGAACCGGTTCCCATGTAGGGACAACCCGGTTCCCCATAGTAAAAACCAGAGACGTGATTTTTGAAGCTTCCAGGAACCGGTTCCCACGTAGGGACAACCCGGGTTCTGCAGCATTTTCCTGAAAATGTTTTATCTCTAAAATCCCATAACTTTTGATCCGAGTATCCGATTTATGTGCCGTTTTGAGCATTGTGAAGCTGAGTTAAAGGCCTATATGATGAATAGGTAGTGTGGACGTAAAGTCCGAGTTTTAAATTGTGTTTATACTACTTATTGGATGATGTCTTTCATGTATGCGTGTGACATGTTTGTATGAATGCTAGAAATATATACATGCTTATTGGTGATGATTTGGTGATGATAATGAGACGATGTGTTACATCGGATTGGTGATGTTGTAAGCATGTTATATGTTGCATTCATTGGCATACATTTTTGGTGATGGATCCCGGTGATGAAAGTGGATCAAAATGGTGGGCATAATTCTCATTGTGTGGAATTTGTGCTGGTTAAAACTGTATCTTGGTGATGAAAAAGATCGGTTGGATGGGTTTATCCCATGGATGGTACCACATGCATTAGCGTCAGTTCATTCATTGCATTATATTATGATATGACTGAATGATTGGGTGGAGTGATAGAATATGCTTATGTACTGATATTTGGTTGTTATAACAAATTCCGATTTTATGTATGATGAGTGGATGATAATTGCTATGATATTTTATTGCTTATGATTGTATAATGTGTTGCAAATTATTAATGATAATTAATAATATGATTGTGTTCCAAAATGACAAGGAAAATATGTTATGATTTGAATTTTGAATTCGAAGAGTGGTAACTCTTCATGGAATGTTGCAACTTTTGGTGAACCATACTGTGGGCCAAAAGTCATAACTCTTGGAAAAGAAATTGTTTCACCAAGGGTCGCTACCTTGTGAAACAATATCAGCATGGCCTATAAAATCATAACTTTGGATTCAGAATTCTTAATCAGAAAAAATACAAATCCTTTAGAATAATTCCAGAGCACTCTTCGCTACATTCGAGTTTTCGTCGGTCTTGCGCAAACTCGATAAGGCTGAATTATCCTGGGTATTCCTGCGTAGAAACTCCAAGACAAATTGGGAGTGCTTGAAATACTATAAGGAAAGTGTTCCGTACACGATTCTAGCCTCGTTTCCATTCAGTTTAAATTAATTTTCCAACAATCTTATAGTAGTTTCTAATAATGGCAACCGAGGCTCGTATCAAGAATCAAGAACAAAATCATCATTATGAATCCGGGATTGTTGAAATACATCCCAAACTAAGGATAAGCTAGAGAATCTGAAATGCTAAGGATCTAAGATCGAACAAAATCATTTTTGGACTCATTTCTCTTGTGTAGAAGGAAATAGAGAGAGTTTTGTTCGTAAGATTACTATTATTCTTCAAGTGGAAGATGATCCTAAGATTTACAAGAAATAACTTCAAAGGACTCATCTTTTTGGCACGATTTTGTCCAAGACAAAATAGATTCAATAATGTCAAACTACGGTTTGGAACTTGTCAATCTATCTAAAGGATAAAAATCTATTGAATGGAAGTGGGTGTTTAGAAGGAAGCATCATAGTGATGGTACACTAAACACCTACAAGGATAGATTAATGACCAAAGGTTTGGATAAAAGGAAGGTGTTGATTATTTCGACACATGTGCACTAGTAGCAAACACAACGAAAATTAGAGTTTCGTTTGCATTAGTTTCTTTGTGAGACCTTATTGTTCATCAAAAGGATGTCAAAATGACATTCCTAAAATGGAGATCTCGATGAGGAGATTTACATGGAGAAATCAGAAGGTTATATACTTCCTATTAATGAATAAATAGTGTACAAGCTTGTTAAATCCTTGTATGGATTAAAACAAGCACCGAAACAATGACATTAAAAGTTTGACTTTGTCATTGTAAGATTCTCTGATTAAGGAGGAGACACTCAAATTAAAAAGGAGACGCACAACTTAGGCGGAGATTTTTAATTCTTATCAAAACAAGAATTCAAAGAGTTTGTCATCATCAAAAAGGGGGAGATTGTGAAGAATATATCTTATATTTAGTTTTGATGAAGACAAAGGTTATCAAATAAGAAAAGGATCTAAAGTGTCATGTACATCAATGATGTGGTTGATCAAGAAGGTTGAACATAGAAGTTCAAGAGAAGATTTGAGAGAAGTGAACATAACTAAGGTACTCATTGCAATTCATACTATTTATTTTAAATTGCTCATAATTTAATCTCTCACTTCATCTAAAAACCTTCTTGCATCATCATGCATTATTATCTAAAAACTTTTTTCATCTAATTCTTATGATAAGTGTTTGTACACAAAGTTGTGTAAAAATTTTGTGATATTCCTTTGTTTCCATGTTGATCATTATCAAAGAGACGAATGAAATCTTAGAAACAAAGAGGTTTCTAACTTCCACATTCAAGATGAAAGATCTTGAAATAGTGGCCACTCTTTGCGATCAAAGTAAAACGAAAGAGTGGGGGTTGAGAAAACCACATTCAAGATGAAAGATCTTGGACTAATTGACACTCTTTTGGAGATCAAAGTAATGCAAAAATAGTGGGGGTTATAAACTTAGTCAAAGACACTTGGAGAAAGTTCTTGATAAGTTCAAACCATCACGTTTCAAGAAAGTGAATATTCAATTTGATCTTAGTGTCAAAATGATGATGGAAGAAATGTGACTATATTAGAATACGCAAGAGAAATTGGTTTTCTAATGTAATGTACTAGACCTGACATAGAATTTGCACTTAGTAAATGAGTAGATTTACTAGAAGTACATATGGTGAGCATTAGGAGGCAATCACAAGGATTTTGATTATCTTTTAAAAATCAAAATCTTGACCTCCATTATGGTAGGTTTCCTGCCATATTAGAAGGATATACCAATATGAGTTGGATATCGAGTGTTGGAGATCATATATTTACAACTTAGTGGATATTTACACTAGTTGGAGGTGAGATTTCTTGGAAGAGCAAGAAACAAACATGCATCACTCTTTTGACCATGGAGCCATGGTGTGTGGATCTTGCTTCCACTGGTCAAAGAAGTTTAATGGTTGAGGGACCTTCTGTCGGAAGTTCCATTGGCTAAATACAGTGTTTCAAAGGTGTTAACACAATGTGATAGTCAAGCCAATTTAGCATGAGAATTCAGATAAATGTAAATTAAAAAATCTGGGCACTGAGGCCTTAGACATTCTTTCGTGAGAAAATTGATTAATGATGTAATCATTTCATTCACATATACGATCGATCTATAGTTTGAATGATTCATTTACTAAACTACTAGCCAGGGATTTAGTAAAGACAACCTCAAGAGGTGTGAGGTTGAAACTCCTTGAATAAGTGTTCCAACAATGATAGCAACCCAATCTGAAGTTAATACATCTTAACCTAAGATTCAATGGGTAACAACAAGTCGTTGATTTGGAGATGGTGCAACATTTTGTGACAATGTTGACTATTACATAATTGAGGGTTGAGTTTTTAGAAACTCTTAATGAAGTTATATATCGAGGAGGATAAGTATCTCAAGAAATAGATACAAACTGAACTTCACCTATATGAATTTCAAGATGGTGCCGTCTTAAAGTGAGAGTTGGAGTTTCTCTCATGAAAAATTCATGAAAAACAGGAAAAGCACATGGCCATAAATAGTGCTAGGCGAGATATGTAGGCGAAGAACCTTTAAAGAGTGTGTGTATAGTAACGCCGGTCTAATCACATGGGATAACGGTTCAAAGCATAGCTACCTAACATTCCGATTAGGCTTTGCGTTGTCTTTACTAAGGTTAAGTTCAAATCGAAAGATACTTAACTGTATTAACACTCTTTTGCTTTCTATATTCTGGAATTAGACTTGTCATTATTAGAACAAGTGGGGGATTGTTGCAAATTATTAATGATAATTAATAATATGATTGTGTTCCAAAATGACAAGGAAAATATGTTATGATTTGAATTTTGAATTCGAAGAGTGGTAACTCTTCATGGAATGTTGCAACTTTTGGTGAACCATACTGTGGGCCAAAAGTCATAACTCTTGGAAAAGAAATTGTTTCACCAAGGGTCGCTACCTTGTGAAACAATATCAGCATGGCCTATAAAATCATAACTTTGGATTCAGAATTCTTAATCAGAAAAAATACAAATCCTTTAGAATAATTCCAGAGCACTCTTCGCTACATTCGAGTTTTCGTCGGTCTTGCGCAAACTCGATAAGGCTGAATTATCCTGGGTATTCCTGCGTAGAAACTCCAAGACAAATTGGGAGTGCTTGAAATACTATAAGGAAAGTGTTCCGTACACGATTCTAGCCTCGTTTCCATTCAGTTTAAATTAATTTTCCAACATAATGGTTATTAATTCGAATGAAACTCACCCTTACTTTGATGATTTCAGATTAAGGATGTAGCGGCGTCTTGATTGGGTGAAGATAGCTTGTAGGCTAGCCCGTAGTTCGTGTCGAGTCATGCTCTGATTGTAACACTGAGATCGATTAGTTTTAGCGTTACTTGAGATACTTGTTGCTATTTTAATTAAGGATTATGTATTGTTGAACTGTTTGGATATGTTCCTTACACTGTTTAAAATAAGTTTCCGCTGTGATGAACACATGTTTGAAGTTTGGTTTAATCTTAATAAAGCATGACAATTGACTTGATGTTTTTATTTATTTAATAATTGTAGCATCCTTGATGTGTTAATACTCTGATTATATTATTTTACCGCGGGGGTTTTAGAAGGGTGTTACAATAGTGGTATCAGAGCATAGTCGGTCGTTAGAGTCAGAGTCTTAGTGTCAGTGTTCCCTTGTATGCGACTAGTGTAAGGTAAACACTGTCGGTACTTCTATTCTGATGAGATTGTTTTGTGATTTAGCAGAACAATGGCTGGAAGAGGTGGAAGGAACGACGACGCTATCACAGAGGCCCTAGGCATGATTGCTGGTGTACTAGGAGGGAATGCTAATGGGGCTGTGATTGGTGCTGACAGGCAGTTAAACAGCTTTCAGAGGAACAACCTTCCACTGTTCAAAGGCACTCATGACCCTGATGGTGCTCAGAAATGGTTGAAAGAGATCGAGAGGATCTTCCGAGTGATCGATTGTGCAGAGAATCTGAAGGTGAGGTACGGTACTCACATGCTATCGGAAGAAGCTGATGACTGGTGGGTTACTACTAGGACTGAGTTGGATTCAGATGGGATTGCGATTACTTGGGCCATATTCAAGAAGGGTAAGAAACCTATGGACAGAGGTACACCATATGGTAGAGGAAACCCAAGGGCTGGTAATTGGAAAAGGCCTAGTGGGGGAGATTCTGGTGCTCCCTTTAGGTGTTTTAACTGTGGTGAACCAGGACATAAGAGGAATGAGTGCAAGAAAGAAGAGAAGAAGTGTTTTAAGTGTGGCAGAGTAGGCCATGTTGCTCCTGACTGTAAAATGAGAACTGTGACTTGCTATAACTGTGGAGAGGAAGGTCATATCAGTACACAGTGCACCAAACCGAAGAAGAACCAGTCCGGAGGGAAAGTCTTTGCTTTGTCTGGATCAGAAACCACTCCAGAGGATAGACTGATTAAAGGTACGTGTTTCATACATAACACACCTTTAATTGCGATTATTGATACTGGTGCGACTCACTCGTTTATTTCATTGGATTGTGCTAAGAGGCTGAATTTAGAGATAACAAAGATTAATGGAAGTATGGTTATTGACACTCCTGCATCGGGTTCAGTGACCACTTCATCTGCATGTTTGAACTGTCCTATTGATATATTTGGTAGGAAGTTTGGAATGGACTTAGTGTGCCTTCCACTTGAACAACTTGACATTATTCTGGGGATGAACTGGTTGCAATTTAACCGAGTTCATATCAATTGTTTTACGAAGACGGTCATCTTTCTTGAAGAGATAAGTATCGAGGGGTTGGCAATGACTGCAAGACAAGTAGGTGAAGCAATTCAGGACGGGGCAGCCGTGTTTATGCTTTTTGCATCGATGGAGATGAAAGGGAGAGTAGTGAGTAAGGAATTACCAGTGGTACGAGAATTTCCAGAAGTTTTTCCAGAAGATGTTAGAGAGCTACCACCTGAAAGGGAAGTAGAGTTTGCTATTGAGTTAGTTCCGGGAACCAGTCCTATATCGATGGCACCTTATAGAATGTCAGCATCTGAATTGACCGAATTGAAGAGTCAATTAGAAGAATTGTTGGAGAAGGAGTTCATCCGTCCAAGTGTGTCACCGTGGGGTGCACCGGTGTTATTAGTAAAGAAGAAGGAAGGATCTATGAGGTTGTGTGTAGACTACAGACAACTGAATAAAGTTACTATTAAGAATCGGTATCCATTGCCGAGGATTGATGATTTGATGGATCAGTTGGTCGGAGCTAGTATATTCAGTAAAATTGATTTGAGGTCTGGGTATCATCAGATTCGTGTGAAGGCGGACGATATTCAGAAGACTGCGTTCAGAACGAGGTATGGTCATTATGAATACACTGTGATGCCTTTTGGAGTTACTAACGCACCTGGTGTTTTCATGGAATACATGAATAGGATTTTTCATCCTTATCTTGATAAATTCGTTGTGGTGTTCATTGACGACATTCTGATATATTCCAAAAATGAAGAAGAACATGCAGAGCATCTCAGGATTGTGCTGGGAGTATTGAAAGAGAATAAGCTTTATGCCAAACTGTCGAAATGTGATTTCTGGTTAAGTGAAGTGAGTTTCCTGGGTCATGTAATTTCCAAGAACGGTGTTGCCGTAGATCCAGCAAAGGTAGAAGCCGTGTCTCAGTGGGAAGCTCCGAAGTCCGTGGCAGAAATTCGTAGCTTTCTGGGTCTTGCAGGTTACTATCGGAAGTTTATAGAAGGATTTTCAAAGTTAGCTCTACCGTTGACGAAGTTGACTAGGAAGGGTCAAGCGTTCGTTTGGGACTCGAAATGCGAAGAAGGATTCCAAGAATTAAAGAAGAGGCTGACTAGTGCTCCTATTTTAATTTCGCTGAATCCGGAAGAATCTTTTGTTGTGTATTGTGATGCTTCATTGATGGGACTTGGAGGAGTACTAATGCAGAACCAACAAGTAGTCGCTTATGCGTCGAGACAACTTAAAGTGCACGAGAAGAACTACCCGACTCATGACTTAGAGTTAGCAGCAGTGGTGTTTGTGTTGAAATTATGGAGACATTATCTTTATGGTTCACGATTGGAGGTGTTTAGTGATCATAAGAGTTTGAAGTACTTATTTGATCAGAAAGAGCTTAATATGAGACAGAGGAGGTGGTTAGAGTTCCTTAAAGATTATGATTTTGAGCTGAATTACCATCCGGGTAAGGCGAATGTTGTTGCTGATGCCCTGAGTAGGAAGTCCTTGCATATGTCAATAATGATGGTGCGAGAACTAGATTTGATTGAGCAATTCCGGGATTTAAGTTTGGTATCTGAAGGTACTTCGAATAGTATCAAGTTAGGTATGTTAAAGCTGACAAGTGGAATTCTTGATGAGATCAGAGAAAAGCAGAAAGATGATGTGGGACTAGTTGACAAATTGACTTTGATTAATCAAGGAAAAGGAGGTGAATTCAGAATTGATGAGAATGGCATAATGAGGTTTGGCGACCGTGTTTGTGTTCCTGATGTTACCGAACTAAAGAAGAGTATCTTGGAAGAAGGACATCGTAGTGGATTGAGTATTCACCCTGGTGCTACTAAGATGTACAATGATTTGAAGAAGTTATTCTGGTGGCCGGGAATGAAAAAGGAGATAGCTGAATTTATGTATTCTTGTTTGACTTGTCAGAAGTCAAAGATCGAACATCAGAAGCCGTATGGAACTATGCAACCTTTATTTATTCCTGAATGGAAGTGGGATAGCATATCCATGGACTTTGTATCTGGATTGCCAAGAACAGCTAAGAACTATGAAGCCATTTGGGTTATTGTGGATAGACTGACGAAGTCTGCTCACTTTATACCGATGAGAATGGATTATTCTATGGAAAGGTTGGCACAGTTGTACATTGAGAAAATAGTAAGTTTGCATGGTATTCCTTCGAGCATAGTGTCAGATAGAGATCCAAGATTTACGTCCAGATTTTGGGAAGGGTTACAGAAGGCCTTGGGTACTAAATTGAGGTTAAGTTCTGCTTACCATCCGCAGACTGATGGCCAGACTGAAAGGACGATTCAATCCTTGGAAGACCTATTGCGTGCTTGTGTATTGGAAAAAGGTGGTGCATGGGATAGTTATTTGCCGTTGATTGAGTTCACTTATAATAACAGCTACCATTCGAGTATTGGTATGGCTCCATTTGAAGCTTTGTATGGTAGGAGGTGTAGGACACCACTGTGTTGGTATGAATCTGGTGAAAGTGCAGTGATTGGACCAGAGATTGTTCAAGAGACGACGGAAAAGATTAAGATGATTCAGGAGAAGATGAAGGCTTCTCAAAGTCGTCAAAAGAGCTATCATGATAAGAGGCGGAGAACACTTGAATTTCAAGAGGGATATCATGTGTTTCTGAGAGTAACTCCTACGACGGGTGTTGGTCGAGCATTAAAGTCAAGGAAGTTGACGCCGCGTTTCATTGGTTCGTTTCAGATTACGGAAAGAGTAGGAGAGGTTGCTTATCGTATTGCTTTACCGACAACACTTGCAAACCTACATGACGTATTCCATGTATCTCAATTGAGGAAATATATAGCGGATCCGTCTCATGTAATCCAGGCAGATGATGTGCAAGTGAGAGATAATATGACAGTTGAGGCGTTGCCTATGAGGATTAAAGATCGGAAGATAAAGCAACTACGTGGTAAAGAAATAGCTTTAGTCCGAGTAGCTTGGGGAGGAGCTGCAGGTGGAAATGTTACGTGGGAGCTGGAAAGTCCGATGAAAGACTCTTATCCCGAACTCTTCGTTTGAGGTATGTTTTCGAGGACGAAAACTCTTTTAGTGGGGGAGAGTTGTAACACCCCGTTAATTCTGGTGTATTAATTTAATTATTTTATTAATTAAATTATTAGAATTAATAATCTGTGGGAATTATTTGGAAAATAATAAAATATGGTGTTGGGCTGAGTGTGATAGTTAGTAGAAGGGGGGTGTTAACTAAGCAAGCCCATTAAGAATATTTTATTTTATTTTCATAAAATAAAGGAATTGGGGAAAGAGAAGCAGAAGCAGAAGAAGAAGATTTTGGGAACTGAAGAGCACGTGAAAGTGAGAAGAGCCAAAGGGGAAGGAGAACTTCGAAGATTCGACTCTGAGGTAAGGGGGGATTCTTCGGGATAGTAATCCTTATGCGATTGTAGGTAGTAGGATTGATTAGGATTATTGTTTAGTTCATTCGTACGTGTCGGGCTTGGGAATCTTGATTAGGTTTTGATGGATTGTATGAATTACTTGATTTTTGTTAATACTTGTGATATATGATGTTGATACATGTATAAAACTTGTCTGAAATGTGTAATGATGTGGAAATTGGTGATATTGTGTGCCATGTCCGTTTGTATATGAATCGGGGAAAATGGGATGGGGTTATTACGATCAAAATGGTGATTTTGCTGTGCATGTACGTAGGAACCGGTTCCCATGTGGGACGAATCGGTCCCCCCTTATCAAAAACAGAGCGTGTGGATTCTGGGTAGCTGGGAACCGGTTCCCATGTAGGGACAACCCGGTTCCCCATAGTAAAAACCAGAGACGTGATTTTTGAAGCTTCCAGGAACCGGTTCCCACGTAGGGACAACCCGGGTTCTGCAGCATTTTCCTGAAAATGTTTTATCTCTAAAATCCCATAACTTTTGATCCGAGTATCCGATTTATGTGCCGTTTTGAGCATTGTGAAGCTGAGTTAAAGGCCTATATGATGAATAGGTAGTGTGGACGTAAAGTCCGAGTTTTAAATTGTGTTTATACTACTTATTGGATGATGTCTTTCATGTATGCGTGTGACATGTTTGTATGAATGCTAGAAATATATACATGCTTATTGGTGATGATTTGATGATGATAATGAGACGATGTGTTACATCGGATTGGTGATGTTGTAAGCATGTTATATGTTGCATTCATTGGCATACATTTTTGGTGATGGATCCCGGTGATGAAAGTGGATCAAAATGGTGGGCATAATTCCCATTGTGTGGAATTTGTGCTGGTTAAAACTGTATCTTGGTGATGAAAAAGATCGGTTGGATGGGTTTATCCCATGGATGGTACCACATGCATTAGCGTCAGTTCATTCATTGCATTATATTATGATATGACTGAATGATTGGGTGGAGTGATAGAATATGCTTATGTACTGATATTTGGTTGTTATAACAAATTCCGATTTTATGTATGATGAGTGGATGATAATTGCTATGATATTTTATTGCTTATGATTGTATAATGGTTATTAATTCGAATGAAACTCACCCTTACTTTGATGATTTCAGATTAAGGATGTAGCGGCGTCTTGATTGGGTGAAGATAGCTTGTAGGCTAGCCCGTAGTTTGTGTCGAGTCATGCTCTGATTGTAACACTGGGATCGATTAGTCTTAGCGTTACTTGAGATACTTGTTGCTATTTTAATTAAGGATTATGTATTGTTGAACTGTTTGGATATGTTCCTTACACTGTTTAAAATAAGTTTCCGCTGTGATGAACACATGTTTGAAGTTTGGTTTAATCTTAATAAAGCATGACAATCGACTTGATGTTGTTATTTATTTAATAATTGTAGCATCCTTGATGTGTTAATACTCTGATTATATTATTTTACCGCGGGGGTTTTAGAAAGGTGTTACACATGTCATCAAGATATAATCATTATAACAAGAATATGTCATATGACATGCTCTCACAAATAATATCATAATTTTATAAATATGGATGAGCAAGTAGGATGGCATGGTAAATGTCACATAAGCATAAACTACTATACGAGTCGAGCCAAGTCAAATCTAGTTTAGTTAGGCTCGACTTGATAAGTATTGATATAATTTGAAACCCAACTCAAATTTATTGAGTTATTTTTAGCTCAAACTTGACTTAATTAAAGTTCGCGAACAATTCTTTCCAAAAAAAAAAAATCGCGAACAATTTGATTCAACTAGATAACTCGAACTCAGTCCGGGTAAATAACTCAAAATGAACTAAAAAAAATATAAATTCTTTACTATGACTCATCTAAAAATTTTCCCATATTCTTTTATCTTTTTTTTAAGACGGACTATTGTACATGGTCCAAAATTTATTACAGTTAAACTATAACTAAATAAGGTCTCATAAAATATTTGTAACGGTAAAATCGTACTTAAATAAGACCGTTATTTGTTTTGTTTGTGGTTAAACTACTATTAATCATAAAAATGGATGATATAACACATGACCTTCCAAAACTTGAGACAACTCTTCAATTAACAATGATGTTATTTTAACTCATTTTCAATAAATATATGATAGACGAATTTCATTATAAATGTATTGTTTTAAATGATATTATTTTCTGTGTACTTAGTTCATAGCCACAACAATAAGAAATGTTTGGATCCGCCCCTGATTTCTACGTAATATTTTAAAAAGTTCGATAAAAATTCATACTGTCATATCAAATTTTTAGAAATATCTAGTGGAAGAAAAAACTGAGACGGTCAATCAGATTTTTCGAAATATCAAGGAAATTCATTCTAAATCTCAACCATTAAAAGTATACTACCAAATTTTTTGATGTCATCTAAAAATTCAATAAATACTTAATCGTTTTAATAAATTCAGTGCTTTTACACTATCAGGTTTTTTAAACATTTTGCAAAAAAATAAGTACACAATGATGATTTTCAGAAAAACCAGTATCAATGCAACCAAAATTTTCGAGTATACCTGTGAATTTTTCAAATCAAACAGAATTTTTTCTTTATACTATCGAATTTTTCACTTAACTAATTTTTATATTATGATATTATGGGATGTCAAATTTAATTTCACTCGAAGTGCCAAGTGCACTGATAGGACATCCGAATGATATAACTAATATTAACAAACAATATAAAGATACAGACACGTGTGTCTTTTAAGGAATTATTACTATATTTAATATATAAACCAAGCGCTTGGGCTCGAGTGGCAAACGAGTCTCTGCAAAGGACGATATTCGGAGAATACCGACTTCGATTCCTGGCAGAAACAACGCTTGGCCAGTGCACGTGCCTCCGTAGCACGAGCCGGATTAGTCGATCTACTATGTAGGTCGGAAACCGGTGCGAAAGCTAAAAAAAAATATATAGTACTTAATGAATATATAAACATTAATATATATTAATTATATATATATATATATATATATATATATATATATATATATATATATATATATATATATATATATATATATATATATATATATGTTTATATATAAAGATCGATATATATATATATATATATATATATATATATATATATATATATATTTTAATTATATATCAATATATGTTAATTATATATATGTTTATATATAAAGATTGATATATGTGAATTTTCATATATAAAAATCAATATATGACAATTATATATATCTTTATATATAAAGATTGATATATGTGAGTTATAATTCATTATATATAATTAGAGGAGGGATATTATTATATATACAATTAATATATATTAATGCTTATTTATATATATAATTATATATATATATATATATATATATATATATATATATATATATATATATATATATATATATATATATATATACATACTTAACATATACATAATTCATTATATATACTTTTTTTTTGACAAACAATTCATTATATATACTTTTTTTTTGACAAACAATTTATTATATATACTTAACATATACATAATTTATTATATATAATAAATATTATATATATATATATATATATATATATATATATATATATATATATATATATATATATATATATATATATATATATATATATATATATATAATGGAAAAATATAGTAGTTAAATCAGCTTATAAATGTATTGTTTTTGAGTAACATTTTGCATAACGCCACTTTCTCAATAAAACACAACCAACATTAATAGTGAAGATGAGAGACATTAGTAGTATATGGCAGAGGATAAAATCAGAAGTGCTAATGGTGTTTGTACAAATTGCATTTGGAGCGATGGCTATAATATACAAGCTAGCAATAAATGATGGAATGAGCATGAGAGTAGCCGCAGCATATCGCCTCATTTTTGCATCTGCTTTCACTATCCCAATTGCTCTTATTTATGATAGGTTTCTTTTACCACTTTATTATTATTATTATTATTATTATTAGAAATTCAACAAGAAAAATGAACACAACTAAGCTTGAATAATTTGGCCTTTTTTACAGGAAGAATAGGGAAAAAATTACTTGGAGTGTGATTTTTAAGACATTTCTATGTGGACTGTTTGGGTATGTGACATGTTGTTATACAAGTATTCTCTTTAATTATTTATATTATCAATGCCTAACTTTACATTGATATGCAATATTTTAGGGGAAGTTTGTATCTAAATCTTTATCTTGAGGGTCTAGCTTTGACGTCAGCAACATTTATGTTGGTCGTTGTTAACCTAATTCCATCCATTACCTTCCTCATGGCTATATGTTTTGGGTAATTGCCTTATATTATTCTTTTAATTTTTATAATTCACTATTATTTGGTTATTACTAGATTTTTCAAGCAACAATGACATAGTTTTCATACACCACAAATATGTCTTGCAAAACAATTTTTTTAAAAAATAAAATACATTAACATATTTTACTTTTTGGTTTTCATAGAATGGATAAATTCAATTTGAAGGTTGTGGAAGGAAAGGCGAAAGTGATAGGAACAATAATGGGATTTAGTGGTGCAATGTTGATAATATTTTTTAAAGGTGTAGAAATTCATATTTTGTCTTCCAATATCAACCTTTTACATCCACATCACAACCAAAATGAGCAAATGACATTTCACCATACTGACCTTCATAAAAAAGTGTTGGGTATTTCATGTGCAATAGCAAGTAGTTGCTCTTATTCTATGTGGTATATTATTCAGGTTAGCTTATTCATTCATTCGTTGATGTACACACAAGTAGTTGTCTATATGCATCAATGGTTTTATGTGATTGTAGTTACCATTCTCTTTTACATGACACAGGCTAAGTTGAATGAGGAATACTCAAGTCCTCGCTCAAGTGCAGCTTTAATATCCATAATGGGAGCCATTCAAGCAACTGTTATTGCTCTCATAGTTGAAAAAGATTGGAGCCAATGGAAGCTAGAGAACAACCTCAGGATTTTCACTGTTGTTTTTTCGGTATGTGAGTAGTAACTTAGTATTACCTCTCTGGTCCTATTTGTAAGAAAATTTTAATTTATATACATTGGATAATTAATATATTTGGACGTATTTAAAAGACGTATCATATGAGAATGTCATTTTTATGTGAGAACACGAGAATGAATATGAACCATTGAATTTTTTCCTCTCTCCTCCATTATTAAAATAAATGATGGAGGAGAGAGAAAAAAGAATGACACATAATCTCTACTATTTATTTTAAAATATAATGGTTCATATTCATTCTCATGTTCTCACATAAAAATGACAATTTCATATGATACGTCCCCTATATAATACATTAGTTATTCGATGAATACAAAAAATAAATTTTTGTTTATAAATAGGAACAGATGGAGTAAATATTTAGTAAAAGGAAGTTTTTAAATGTGAGTGAATATTTATGCAGGGAATTGTGGCGTCTGGATTAGTTGTTATCGCTATGGCCTGGTGCATAAAGAAGAGGGGCCCTGTATTTACGTCTCTTTTCAGTCCTTTTCAACTCTTACTTGTAGTTATAGCTTCTTATTTGATATTGAACGAGAAATTATATTTGGGAAGGTATATTATAAATCTCAGTTCACCTGATAAACTTCTATCAATTCATGTTTTTTAGTTTGTTTTTCAACCATCATTATATTTACAATTAACATTATGGAAATTAATTTCATAGCATGCTTGGAGCAGTGGTGATTATTTGCGGTCTCTACGCGGTACTTTGGGGGCAAAGCAAAGAAATGAAAAAGAAAATGGAGATATTAGAAATTACAAGAATGTCTGAAAATGATGAGCATGTTGTTATTTCCATGTCTGTTTCCCATGATAGAGTCATCCAAAGCTCCTAGAGTTCAACCATTACTAATTAATGATTGTTTATATCAAAGACAATGTTTACTTATTCTGATATCAACACGTTTGGATTGTGATTTAAATTGTACGAGGATATCGTGTTTATATATAGGTGAAGGTTAAGATATTAAATTATATTTATTGGTCTATCATGGTGAATTAATAAATTATCTATTATTATAAGTTAAGCAAGTTTTTTTAGTTTAAAGTAAAAGATCCATATATTACTTTAACTACTTTACAATTTTTATATAAACACCCAACGAAATAAATAATTATTTATTAGCCCAAAAACTATTTTATTTTTATATTGTAAATATTTCTTTTAAAAAAAATTATTACTAATTAAAAACTAGAAGTAAAAATATAGTATTCTTTATAGATTCATTTCATACTCGGTCCTAAAGGGACTGGCCCATGCGGACCTCGGGCCTTTCAGGGCCGGGCCCAAAATACCCATATTTAAATGGGCTCTTATTTTACTACCTAGACCCAGCTCTGGCTGGGCTGCGGGCTACCCGGACCCAGGCCCTAAACGGACCCATTTAAATAAAATTCTCCTTTCTTTTATATTAGGTTAACAATTAAAATATAATACCTTATACGGGCCCATATGTGTGTGTGTGCGTGCGTGCGTGCGTGCGTGTGTGTTTTTCTAAATAATCCATATATGTTAACAATTAAAATATAAAACAACACATTGACTTAATTCAAATATCCAAAATACAACAAGTTTTAAGTTTCAAATATTCAAGATAACAAAATATTCATGATAACACAAAATAACTTTGTTCAAATTTTGACTCGACTCACAATGTCACTTGAGTTTTCTTCAACGGCATTCGAATGCTCAAATGTGTTGGATGCTTGTCCACTTCCAAACCCAACATAATGATTAACATTAATGTCATTATCAAATTCTACAAAACAATAAAATAATTTGTTAAATAAAATCAACAAGAGGTTTCATGATTTTCTTCCTTAAAAGGGGTGAACCGTGTTGTAGGAGGACATAATATATAGGAAGATAATGTTTTTTTATCTTTTCAAGCTATATTAGTTATTGATTATGAACATATATTGTAGGATGACCTTTAATGATACATATTTGCTAGTGTTGTTGTCAATAATAGTGCCTCCAACATTGTAATTAAAAGCATAAGGTTTTAGAAAAGAAAAAGTGATAACCTCCAATACAAGAACACTATTTACATCTCCTAAAAATATTAATTTCTCTAGATATATCTCAAACAATAATTTCTCTATTTATATCCTAACATATCCTAACATATATCTGAACAAAAGAACATTAGATATATCCTAACATATCCTAATAATATAAAGGTGAAGTTAACAAGTTTACCTTCAAAACCATCTAACCAACTTCGTGTGCACATGAGAGCTTGAATGAATTCCTCTTTCATTGAACTTCTATACTTGGTTAAAAATCGAGAGCCAAAACTAAAAGCATATTCGGAAGTCACTATAGTTATTGGAATGCTCAATATATCACATGCCATTCTTGCAAGATTGAGACATCTACGACTCCTTTCTCTCCAATAAGCCAAGATATCAAAACCAACCGATGGAGGCAACCTTTGTTCATCTAAATAAGCATCAAGTTCAAATTTTCCAGTATTGTTACTTGCTTGACTCTCATGCTCTTCAAATTCCTACAAGTTAAACATATAAATTGATAAAAATTTAAATTTAAAAATTAAACCAGTCAAAAGAAATAACAATAATAATGTACACTTACTTCTCAAATATATAACATGGTTGCCAAAGAATCCTTTACTCCTCCAAAAATAGGTACCACTTGTGAAAAGTTAGGATTAAGAGAATTCCCGTGTTTGACATATTCCGCATAAAGCTCATACAACTCACCCTTAATCTTTTTGTACTTGAGTTCACTAGTGTTCTCATCAATTTTTGTATATGCAAAATTCAAAAAGTTGATTTTTTTTGTTGGATCAAGAATAGCACCAAAAGCTAAGATAATATTATACTCACTCCAATACTTGTCAAACTTTTCCCTCATCTTTTTAGCCATGTCTTGAATCAAAGAACCTTTACTTATCAAATAGAATTCAAAAGACACTCAATCCTCCATATTTCTTCAAAGTACAAATTAGAAGGAGGATAAGAAGATCCGAAGATCAAGTTAGTAATGTTGTAGAATAGCTTCAAAAGATCAGACATTATTTCGGATCTTGCCCACTCTTCACTTGAAGGACAACACTTGAAATTTGAATCTCGCAAACTCAAGCTATAAAAGGCACGACGATAATTGATCGCACTTTTGAGCATTATAAAAGTGGAGTTCCATCTAGTAACACAATCAGATCTTAATCCAATTGTAGTTTCGATCTCACCAACATTACTAACACATTCATGAAATTGTAGTCTTCTACTTTCGGTTACCTTTACATAAGCAACACTTTGTCTAATTTTATACAATGCATCACTAACTACCTTCAATCCATCTTGAACAATGAGATTCAAAATATGCGCACAACAACGAATATGAAACAAATTTCCCTTAAATAACAAGCTATTTATTAATTCTAAGTGTTCTTTCAAGAATCTTTGCATGCTATCATTTGCAGAGGCATTGTCCAAAGTGATGGAAAAAACATTGTTCTCTATACCCCAATCACTTAACATTTCCAACACCTTCAAGGATAATTCTCGACCGGTGTGTGGAGGTGTCATGTGAGCACAAGATATATATATAGGCCAAGTTCCAGAAATGATCGATTGTCTTTGAGTGATAAACTCTTTGATCATGTATGCTCATGAAGGAAAAATATTTTTTTATCATAGGAAGACTTTTGAAGAAGTAACGGTTCTTGGGATGCCATGAAATTTCTCCAATAAATTTTATGAATTTCCCTCCAACTCTTGCACACGCCAGCGAATCCGAAGAGCTCGTCAATATCTAGTTTCCTGGAGATGATATCAAGCAGGTCCCAAGGAATTTCACAGTTCTCTGCTACCTTCATTTTTTCTCCTTCGAATACTGATGTAACTGAAAATTGAAATAATGAAAATGATATGAAGAGAAACAATTGTGCGAAATTTTTGAAGGGATGAAAACAAACAGATAAAACCCTTTATGCATCCCCCAATTTAGTGAGATTAAAGCCATTGGATTCCAAACATTCATATCTACATTTCTTACGAAGACGTCAATACTAGATTCGATTGTTTAACTTGTAAAAATGTTCATTTATCAGATAATTAATTTAAGTCACAACTTATTTTTCAGCAGTTTAGCACGATTGAATCAATTCATGCCTATACGGAATTTATTCAAAGATGTCAAATTCGAATTTAAAAACCAGAAGCACATCTTAAAACGAATCACACATGCTTGGAATCGATATTATCAACCTCTAAAAATGCTTATTTTCATAAAAAAGAAAACAGTTAAAATTGGGTTTGACCCATTGCAAAGCTCATTAAAACTATTTAAACTCAAAGAATCTGAATTTGTTCTCTCATTTGAGACCTAGACAATTGGAAAACATGAACCTAGCTTCTCTCCATCTTCTCTGTCAAACCCCTCACTTAACCTAGCCGTTAACTATAAGGCATACTTTACAAGTGCGAAATGTCGCAACTTAATCTCTTAATCATGCAAAACACCATCAATTTAGCCCCTAAATTAAGAGTTCATTACACTCGTTTCTCTCAATACTACAAAGACGCACTGATATAAAACTAAATAGCTAAGTTTACTGCAGATCTTATTATAGCAAAAAACTGCATAAATAAGTTAAACATTGTCCACATATTATAGCAAAGTTGGACCAACTAGATAACTAAGTTTATGGCATATTATAGCAAAAAAAACAGCATAAAAAATAATTCTTTGGCAAGAGGGCATTGAATTCCACATTAAATTTGCATGCCCTTTAAACAACTCCTTCAATCTCTTCACAACAACACTTGCATCAATTCTCCGAGCCTTGAAATTCTTAAAAATTTCCAAAAACTCATCATACTTTCCCTTATTCTTACCTTGAAACAAGTCTCCTATACTTTCCCTTATTCTTACCTTGAAACAAGTCTCCTATTTCCTTGAGAAAACCTAATGCATCTTCTTTCTCTAATCTACAACATTATTGTTGTTTATCATCGCCATCTAGTGAAAGTTTGACTACATATTGAGATGGCATAGAGGTGTTGAACCTCAAAATTAAATCTTTATGGCCTTTAAACAATTGTTGCACTTTTATTCTAACAACTTTGTATCAATTCTTTGAGCTTTGTAATCTTACAAAATTTGGAAAAAAGATTGGTACTTTTCTACGTTCTTATGGTGAAACTCAAGTTTTATTATTATTATTATTATTAATTATCGTGAAACTCAAATTTTATTATTATTATTATTATTATAATGAAAGAAATGCTCGTATTAACGGTGTATAGCAGAGAATAGAAGTTAAAATGAACTATTTTTATTAAGAGTAGAAGCTCGTATTTACAACTTTGATTGCAATGTCTATATCACATAATCAAGTGATATCTATACAAAGAATCTTCTACTTATAAAATAATAAAGAAACAATGTAAAAAATGTAAAATCATAATCAATATTCAGTTTATTTATTTCACCCTCAATGATTTCCACGCCAACCTTGGTTAAAAAGACTTCCCAGTCAGTATTCCTACTCTTCACCTTCATATCCACCATGTTCATGACTTGGTTGGAAACAGCAAAGAAAGACGGATCGACCAGGAAATCAACCCAGTTGGGAAAGTAACGTACGCGAAACTCCTCCCCGGCGACAACAAGTTTATATAGTTTCCAAAATATTTTTTCACTACATTTGTTCGATCCAATAAACTTCGTTGCTGCACGATTCTCCTACCGAAGGAAACCAAAAGACCCGGATCTGATTTCTTGAAAAACACCGAATCACCTGGGATTAAACCCTTTTCACCACACAAGTCTTTCCATTCACCACTGACAAAAAAACCCTGGTTTAGGATGTGCATCCATCAAAGTTCCATTCGAGTCTGATACATCCTCCAGCCATATATTACCTCATCTTTAAATTATCCAGCCATATATTACCTCATCCTTAAATTATCCACAGTAAAAACAGAGTTATTATCTACCAAAATATAGAACCTTTCGTTAATATAAGTTTTTGTTAAGACTCTTCCATAATACCCTTCTTCCTTTTCATCAGTAAACTCGAATTCAACAAACTCTGGTTCTTTAAACAGCTGCAACTTCCTTTTTGACTTAAAAATTATCTTTATCCCAAAATTTCTATTTTTATTAAACAAACAAAACAACGTTTTGTTATAAATTAAACTTATTTTCTACTATTTTTTTAGTTGATTGGAAACAAATTTTGTTATTATATTAAATTTAATGTTTCCTACTTTTTAGTTGATGGAAACTGGTTAAATACATTATTAACAAAACATCCTATTTATTAATAATAATAATAATCATAATAATAATAATAATAAATAAAATAATAAATAAAATAATAAATAAATATTTAAAGGTCTAAAATTCCAAATCATAAAACCATAATAAAACCACAAACCACCCACGTTGTTTTAAAATAAAATCTATAATTCACCATTTATTATAAATTACTAAATTCCAAATCATCATAAAACCATAAATCACTTTCTTTTTTTAGCTAATTGAAAACCATTATTAACTCTCTCTTAATCTCCTAAGATACTTATTAGCTTAAAAAAAACTGTAATACACAGCCACGTTCTTTTTAAAATAAAATCTATAATTTACTGTTTATTATTAGTTATTAAATTCCAAAGCATCATACTTGCTATTAATCTCCTAAAATATTTATTAGTTTCATATTTTTTAGTGGAAAATTTAAAACATTACTTATTACTTATTACATCCGTGCATCATTATATTTTTATTAAAATATTGTTAATGATTATTATTATAGAAAAAAATTAAAATACATTTTAATAATATTTTTATAGGGTTAATAGGTATTTACACCTCTGTAATGTTAGCGAATTTTGTTTTTCCCCATTCCGTTGTCAAATGCAGGTTTGACAACGGTTTTTAAAAAAAAAAAAACGTTGTCAAAACCTGTCTTTGGCAACAGAGGAGAAAAGCAAAATTCGCTAATATTACAGGGGTGTAAATGCCTATTAACCCTATTTTTATATTGATTGTATTTCTAATTTAAAATATAAATTAATTGCTTTGATGTTTTATAGCAATATTTGATACTTTCAAATTAAGTTATATTATAAAATAAAATAGTTGTTATATTTATTGATGAAAGTTTTATAAATAGGTGAGATTTAAAAGAGTTAATGAAATTATTATAACGGATGACACAATAATAAAAAGAAAAAAATTATGTATAATATGTTAACCTATTTTTAATATTAATAAATTATTAATTATAATTATAATATTAAAATAATAGTAAAGAAAATCAATTTTTACAAAGAATAGTTTCTTCTCAACTATATGTTAACCTATTTGCATTCTTCTTTCTCATCTCCCCTTTTTTATAGATTTTAGAAAATAACATGATTGAAACTGAATGCATAAAAAATAAGAATATTATGTTTAGCATGTATAACATCAATGAAAAAACATGTAACATCGATGAGAAATCAAATCAACATGCATTAAGAATGTAAATATTTCTCTATTCAATGTCATAAAAAAAATGTTCACACCGTAATATTTATAATTTAGGTTTATATATTTAGGTAATTGTCTCCACGTTTTTAAAAATTTAATTAGTTACTTAAATTGATTTAGTGGGATGACATGGCATGTACATCAATGTATAGCAGTTACAAACTAATTAAGTGAAATAATGACATTGATTATAGGAATTAACATGGATTACTTAAGAGGTGGGTATATAGAAATTTATTATTATATTTATCAGTATCATTATTTATTTAATTAATTGAATAAATGAGGAGATTCATAGTACTTTTTGGTTTTCATAGAATGGATAAATTCAATTTGAAGGTTGTGGAAGGAAATGCGAAAATGATAGGAACAATCATGGGATTTAGTGGTGCAATGTTGATAATATTTTTTAAAGGTGTAGAAATTCATATTTTGTCTTCCAATATCAACCTTTTACATCCACATCACAATCAAAATGAGCAAATGATATCTCACCATACTGACCTTCGTAAAAAAGTGTTGGATATTTCATTTGCAAAATGTTCTGGTCCTATGCTTTAATGTATGTTGTTCACATCATTAACAAATTACCTTCTAAACTTATCAACAACCAAAGCCTTTTTTATCTGCTTCACAATAATATTCCTGATTATTCTGCTATAAAAACTTTTGGTTGTCTAGTTTATGCTTGTAGTTTGCTGGTACATAGAACTAAACTTGACTCAAGATCCCACAAATGCATCCTCTTAGGGATCAAACCAGGTGTAAAAGGATACATCTTATACAACATCAAAACTAGGCAAATTTTCCTCTCAAGAGACACTGTCTTTTATGAACATATTTTTCCCTACCAATCGCCTATACCAGCACCATACCAGTCCACCCAACCTATTCATCACCCTAACATAGATGACCTATTTGATTATTCTCCTCAACACAACCCTTTGTCTTCCCATGATCAATTACCTATTCAATCCAACAAAATATCCCCACCTTCATCCACCCCTGCTTCCACTTCTTCCACACCTACACCTACCACACCCATTTCACCAACCTCACAACCTAATCCACCCACTCACAGCAGCCCTACTCCCCCCATCAACCACCAGAAAAACCACTATAACTCACAAACAGCCAGCCTACCTCAAGGATTACCATTGCTCCATTCTTCAAGGCACTCACACTATACCCTCTCCCACTCCTTATCCTTTAGCTGCTTACCTTTCTTATGATAAATTATCCACCAGTCACAAATTATTTACCCTTAACCTATCTACTGGCACTGAACCTACCTCTTACAAAGCAGCCACAATTGATCCTCTTTGGCAACAAGCCATACAAAGTGAGCTCCAATATCTTCACAATGCCAACACTTGAGACATTACATCCTTACCACCCAACAAGACAGCCATTGGCAGCAAGTGGATTTTTAAACTAAAATATGCTCCTGATGGCACCATAGCAAGGCATAAAGCCATGCTTGTAGTAAAAGGCTACACACAAACTGAAGGATTAGACTACTTAGAAACCTTTAGCCCTGTCATTAAAATGACAACCATCAGAATCCTTTTATCAATTGCTGCTACAAACAAATGGCACATTCATCAATTGGACATCAACACTGCTTTTCTCCATGGGGATCTTGAGGAAGAAGTTTACATGAAACCCCCACCAGGAATGAAACTGCCTGCCAATATGGTATGCAAACTAAAGAAATCCATCTATGGCTTAAAACAGGCTAGCAGGCAATGGAACCAAAAACTCACCACCACTCTCATTCACATGGGTTTTCTCCAATCTAAATCTGATTATTCACTATTTACTAAATATTCTACCATATCATATACTGTCATTCTTGTCTATGTAGATGATTTGATTGTTGCAGGTACAAGTCTCTCATAAATAACAACAATTAAAGACACCCTGGACAACCAATTCAGCATAACAGACATGGGAATCTTAAAATATTTTTTAGGTTTTGAAATTGCTCACTCTACACAAGGGATCACTCTGTGCCAATGCAAGTATTGTCTTGATTTACTTCAGGACACAAGCCTGCTAGCTTCAAAACCGGCTTCTACTCTCATTGATCCTAGCCAAAAACTGGACAACAGTCAAGATGAACTCCTACCAGATCCATCACTCTTTCGCAGCATCATTGGTAAGCTATTATACCTCACTCACTCCCGTCCTGACACTGTTTTCTCTGTCTGCATATTAAGTCAACATCTGGCCAAACCGACACAGACACACCTGCAAGCAACACACCGGATCATTCGCTACCTCAAAAATGCTCCTGCCATGGGATTGTTCTTCAAACGATGCTCCAACCTTCAGCTTACAGGGTTTTCAAATTCGGATTGGGGGTCATGCCCAATTTCCAGACGTTCCACCACTGATTTTTGTTTCTTCCTCGGAGACAACACCATTAGCTGGAAAACAAAGAAATAAATTGTCGTATCTCGTTCATCATCTGAAGCTGAATACCGCGCCCTAGCCAATACCACATGTGAGGCTCAATGGTTGTTATATCTCCTTCGTGACTTCAAAATCAATCACACGACACCAATCAACATCTACTGTGACAACCAAAGTGCTATCCAAATTGCCACAAATCCTATTTTCCATGAACGGACGAAACATATAGAGTTAGACTGTCACCTTGTCCACGACAAAATTCAAGATCGTATCATACATCTCATGCCAATCAATTCTGCCAATCAGGTTGCTGATGTCTTTACAAAAGTGTTTCACCTTGGTCCTTTTTCATCCCGCGTTTCCAAACTTGGACTGCTGAACATCCATTCCAGTTTGCAAGGGGGTGTTGAAATACAAAGGCCCAATGACAAGCCCATAACATAATTATACCATTGGCCCCGTTTACTTTCCTTTTTTCTTTCTTCTTTTATCGCTTGACTGTTATGTAACGGCTATATTTATTTCCATAAATAGCCTACCATCTCTTTGTAATAATCAATTCAAGATTCATTCAATAATAATGATATTTTCAGCTTCTCTCTCTGATTCATGATATTCCCAATGCTTCCAGTTCATCAATTTAACAGTTATCACATCTTTTTCAATAAATCACACATCGCATTTTCTTCATTCAACCACCTCACTTTATTAATATCACATCTTCATCCAACCATTACATTATTATCATAGTTTTCTCAATCAACAATCTCATTAATATCATACCTTCTTCATTCAATTATCACATTATCATCAAATCTTCTTTCGACCCGCTAAATGCCAACTTCCACTTTTTATTTTTACGCACTACATTCATCTCTCATTCTTCGTACTTATATATTTTTTCTAAATCTCTTGCGTTCTTTTTTTTTTTGCTTTGCTTATAATATCTTTGTTATGGATGAGAGATTACAAAAGAATAAAAAAACATATTACTTTGTAAGTTTTAATGATATGTCATTTTCATATATTTATTTATTTACATTCTGGTCAATTTATTTACAGTATTGCTATTTTTATCTAATTTACAGTATTGCTATTTTTATCTAAATATATATTTATAATGTGTACACATTTATATTTATTTGTAGTATTGTTATTTTTATCTTTCGATTTATGTATATTATTGTAAATTTAATTAAATATTAAGAGAATTATTTTGCAAGATATTTCATTTTTATTTAATAGTTTATATTAAAACAAAAAATATAAAAGTTAATATCATTAATTAAATATTTTCAAAGAAATCTTAAATTTTCTATCTTTTAATATTTAATTATTAATTAAGTAAATTATTAATAATTATAATATATAAGCAATTTAAAATAATAAAAATAACCACGTTACTATTTCCGCAATTACATTAGACGGCACCATACTTCAAACTTTTTTCTTATAGGTTGAGAAATAATTTGAAAATAAAGATATTTTAAGATTTTCATTTAAAAAAAATCTTTATATGAAAAATATAAACATATGATATATTGTTTAAGAGATTAATTAGAATACAAAAAACATTTTACATTATCATGTAAATAAAATGAATTATTTTGTCACATGAAAAGAGAAAAATCATTTTATCATGTAAATAAAATGAATTATTTTGATTAATGAAAAGAAAGACACATAAAAGAAATAATTATTAAAAAATTTAATTTCACACTTATGTGTCAATAATTCATTCTAATTAAAAGATAGTGCAAAACAATTTTACACTGACAATCTATTTCAATTAATATTATTGTATCCGCTTAGTTATCAATTTTCTTTTTAATTTTGAATTAATAAAGTATTTTAGTTTTCACAAAAATTGACATACATTTTGGTACAGGTATAAGCCCATCTAACCTTAAAAAGCCTGGATAAGATATACTATTCAAAAAGAATCTTAAGAAATACAGGCCTCCTATTTATTTAATCATACATAACATACAATTTAAAAAATCTAAAAATTTAAAAATTACGATTTCCACTTCCACCAGAATCTATCGTACCAACAGCCGCCGCAGTCAAGACGCCCTCCCATTTTGTAGCCCGAAATCATTTTTTAAAGATGATCAAAAATGTTATTTATATTTTTTAAAGATGATCAAAAATGACTCTCAATACAAAACAACGTGTTTCTATGTTTGTAGAGTTCACAAATAAACTTATTAAGAATTAGTGTAAATTCTAAAGATATAAAAAAATTCAAGATGTAATTAATTTTTAATAAAATATTAAAATTTAATTTATAACTCCACTACATTTCTATCTATCATTTCTATCTATAAATATAAATAACATTTTCATATGACATAAGTTATAAATTGAAAAAAAATATGCACTATAGTGTAAAATAGTTTTACAGTGTCAACTAATGACGATCATAAATCAGGACAAAGTCAGATTAAAAATTTAAAAAAACTTGTATCACATGACATAACGTTATATTCTAATTAGATGACAGTGTAAAATTTTTTTACATTGTCAGTGCATAAACATTAAACTCATTATAAATTATAGAGTCACAGAACAACATATATAATTTCAACGGAACTGTTTTAGAGTTAAATAGACCCTCTTAAAAAAAATCATAACTAAAATAAATTTAATTTCAACATCTTACAAAGAACCTCTCAAAAGTTTGAGACGGCTATGAATTTGAAAATACATGTGATGCAGTGACATATAAAATAATTTTATACTGTCAACCAATCACAATCATGTATCAAATTATACTCTATTTTTATTTTTAAAAGAGATTGTTGATTTTCTATTGGTTGATCTATCGGTGTATAAATATTATTCTCATATGATTTTTATTTAAAAAAAATTGCACCCCATAAACTAAACACAATTACTTAGAAACAAAGAGAGAATCATAATAGTCGAAATCTAAGCTAACACTAAAGATCAATAAAGAGAAGATTACACATAACGTAGAACACCAAAGAAAGCAACCCAGAAAGCCTTTCTTTATGCTTCTTCTGTTCATAAACTTTTGCCAAGATGCAAGATCCATGACTCTTGACTATAGATATGATAAGATCTTGCATATATATTCAACTCTATATTTTTGTTAGTTCCAAAGGCATCATTAATTCTCTTCATTATCCATGCAAGAATCCACGTTCCACACAAGCAACCATATATGTATTTGGCAAGCAACAAAAGTAATTACCCATTATATATAGCCTTGTCAAATAAGAAATTATTAAAATTATACATAACTGAAATATTAAGGAGAAAAATTATATATATATATATATATATATATATATATATATATATATATATATATATATATATATATATATATATATATATATATATTAAAAGTTAAATATTTGTAATGATTTAAGGGTTGTGATGCATTATCAGTACAAAAAATATTTATACTAATTGTGTATATTAATTAAATTTAAATGAAAATAACCTTTTTTTAAAAAAATTATTTCTTTAAAGTAAAACATATATAAGTTGCTAAACTCATAATAATTTTTTTATAATTACGGTTTAAATTTTATTAATATTACTTAGTGAAAAATTACATAAATAAAAAGTAAACAATAAATCATACCACAAATGTTTTGACAACAAAACTAGTCCCTTTTATTTTTAGACGTTTGGATAGTATATTTGATCCTTTATTTACTATTCCAATGTTAAAAGAAAAAAAATAAAGTGGTGTGGTATATATTAATACTTATTATAGATGCATATGACACTTTATGTTGGTTGGAGTGATTAGAGATTTTAGAGTTTGTGGATGTTTAGGGCAAGCTCACTAAGGTGAAAAGCTTTGTATTTAGGAGTATTTTTTTGGGGAATTCAAAATATCCCCTTAATCTTAGGTTTGAGGTATTTATGGAGGCCTAAAGGTCTGAATTTAGGGAATTCTGAGAAGCGGTAACCACTCCACCTTGAATGGAGAACCTTGTTGAATACCTACTTTTTAGGAAATCGTTGCGACTTCTTCCGCACATGGTTATGAACTACATACATGTCACCATCCATGTTTCCTCTCAGGGAGAGCCACTTACTGAGCTGAGGTCATGCCTAGGCGATAATTCCTTAGACAGACGCCCAACAATGGTACGTCCTTCTATCTTCCATGTGGATCTTTTACAAATATATCATTACATATTTTCTCAAGTACGAAGAGTTGTAAAGGAGGAAATGATTAAACTCTTTCTCCATATAGTTTTAAGCCCTTCCTTTCAAGAAAATCATGCAGTTGGGGGCAAGCCCCTCTATTAGGGGTGGCCCCTCAAGTAAGGTTAAGTCCCTCAATTAGGGTGAGCCCGTTAATTAGGGGCGAGTCTCTCATTTAGGGGCGAGTCCTTCAGTTATGCGTGAATATCTCAATTAGGGGTGAGTCATCACACCCCCTCTGGGTGTCCTGTGTATAACTTGTATGTCATTTGGGGGGATGTCAAACATCAGTCTAGTTAAAGGACTTACATGTGTCATTAACGTGTGGAACCACTTCCACTTCTTGCAACAGTTGCGCTACTAGGAAAGTATGTTACTTACGTTATTGGTTTTTCCCTAGAAAGAAATATGGTTTGCTTTATAGTAAAACCTTTTTATCTACTTTTCATTTTAGAATTTATGCTTTGCTTACTCATAGAAGTTTCATAGGTGCGATAGTGCTTCTTTGACCCTTAAGCCTAAATAGGATAGGAGAAGATTATGGGGCGCATTAAGATCTTAGGGATTTAAGTACTCCAACTTTGTAACCTCTTCTTTTTCATCAGAATTGATGGAAAGGAATAATGCTAAGTGTTTCCATGCTTGAAACATCATATCCCTATACTTTGACTTGGAAAAGATCACGAGGTTCCGTCAGAATATTGGGTTATGAAGTACAAGGCATGGAGATGATGTTATCTGGGAGCTTATTTTAGAAATGGAAAGAGCTAACATGGAAACTTTGGGTGGTTTATCCACCCTTTATTTTTACTTGCGTCTCCCTATCATTCATGAATTAGGGGGGTTAATATCATTTACGCCTTTTAAAGCGGACTTCCTAGAAATCGCTAATGTCTCTCCTTCCTATGTCACATCCAACATCTGGATCATCATTAGGGCATTTGAGATCATCTATTATCATTTGGGCTTCGTCCCGACTGTCAGGGCATTCCTTTCTTTTTATGACATAGTGATCCTCCCCGACCATGGTATGGTAACTTTACGCCCTTTTCCTATAAGGAGTTTGCTTCCAACACTCAAGAGGAGAGAAGTCACGATAATAAAGAGGATGGCATGTTAGATGCTATTGCTCTTCTTGGAAAAAATTGACAATTCCTTGAAGTACCTGGACACAAAATTGAGGACAGGTGTCCAAGACAAGAGGTCCAACATCAGTCCTCAGAATAAATGCAGTAGTGAAGACAAACCAGATGATGGCAGGGTAGTCAGTACTATGAATGTAAATATCCTACCTTTCTTAAGAGAAATAAAAAGGGTTTAACCATCACTTGGTCTGATTCTGATATTGAAGGAGAGAGAAAAATTGCAAACAATCTCATGGCTTATTCGGGAAGATGTGAATCCACAAGTGTATCCACTAGTGAAGACCTATCTGAAGAAGAGTTTGATACTTCCTTCAGGATCTTGCATCCCAAATGGAAAGAAACATGCTTAAGAATAGACATCCAAAAGAAAACTATTTGTGGACTTCTGAAGGAATTAAAGGAGCTTGCACTAACCATCACAAGTGTAGAAAATAAGGTTGCATCAGTAAACTATAAATTAGATAACTTGATGGATTTGGAAAGCAATTTAAAAACTAGCTCAAATTCACTTGATGGAACGATTGAGTTTGGAGAGATATAAGGAGAAGAGATCTTGGGACGAGCATGAAAGAGATGAAGATTTCCTCATAGAAAGGTATTATGCTTGAAAAGAATATTAAGGTTCTGATGTCAAACCACATGTCTTAACGACGTGCTTAACATGTGTTACCTTATCACAGTAGCAAAAAGAAACAATCTTTGATATGTCACCATTGTGGTAAATATGGAAATAAAAGGCCTTATTATTATGAACTGCAAAAGATCAGAAGATGCAAGAAAAACCTTGCCAAGAAGAAGATGTAATACAAGGCTAAGTCAACTGGCACATTAGCTCATATATTTCATAGAGTCTCCTCAAGTAAAGAATGGCAATGTAATGATGAAGGTACCTAGCACCGGTCTAAAGAAAAGGATGCTTATGTCACTCCTAAAAAATAGAGCAAAGGAAAGAATCAAGACATTTAGAAAAATGGTTAATTGTGATCAAAGAAGGAATATAGACTTCTACAAATTCAAAGGAAGTGTCACTAACAAAGGGAAATATGTTATTGTGAAGAAGGTTATATTTGAGGAAGACATAAGGGGCTTACAAGGCAGCAAGATTAGTAAAGATAATATGTATGAAGAGGAAAGGCCAAACAAGATGACAGAAGACGCATATGTTCCCATGGCTACCTAATCCCACTCATTAGGCTTTTCCACTTCCCCACCTCCATTAAGCAATGGCACTCCCAGGGAGTATAAGATAAGAATAGAGGACAAAACGACAACCTAAATCATTGCTTTATCAAGTAACAATAACGACTTGTGGGGCAACTGTTTCTGGTCGGCCAAAAACCCACAACGACAATCCCAATTATGAAGGCCTTCTCAAGAACTTCGTCAAGTAGAACAGATGGACTTGTGGAGCTTCCTTGAGACACATGATACTTTATCCTAACTCCCCAAACATCCCATGTCATTGGATATGATCAGAAGGCTCCTTAAGTCAAACGTCAGATTAAACATAGACACTTTCAGCGAAATGACTTATGTAAACATCGTCACACGCTGATTACAAGTATTATCTCACTCTCACTTTTAAACTATATTCCTAAAACTTCACTTACTTTAACGTTAAAGTACTAAACTTACAAATTTTCATCACTTCATCGTATCAAAAACTCTCATATATTTTCCACCCTGACCTCGAGGTCAAATGAAAGAAAGAAAAGAAGAATCATCATGGAATTCAATGTAAGAGCTTATAATCAAGTGGTTCGAATTTCACTATTATTGTGCCTGATCGCTATAAACTGTTGCCTCTCTCATCTAATAGGTAGTTTTGAGCTTTATAAAGTAATGTTAGGTAAGATGGGTTCACATGAAACATAATACTTGTTCATATATATTTTTAAAAGAAAACTTTTATCAGAATTCACCTAAATAAATTAACTTAAAAAAAAAAACTAGATAGTTTTAAATGGCGCGAAAAAGAAAATTTCAAAGTGTTACTTCTCCAAATGATAGAAAAAGGAATCTAGAATTTGGGATACACAAAAAAAAAAAAGTCACAAACATTTGAAATCAAAATCATAGGAAAAAAAAAACAACAAAGAAACCATAAACGTGATTATGCTAATTACAACTTAACTTCCTTTTAGTATCTTTCAAATACACTAATCGGCGCCGTTAGCTTAGCATAATTCGAGGCCCACATTTTAAGGATAATAACCCTCCAAATGGCACCATTTACGCCTCTTCTTTTCATGCTAATGTTGACACACAAAAATGATTAAAAAACAATTAGGAATCAAATTTGCATTTTAGGGGATTGTGTTAAATGTCTCCCCAAACAAGTTTTAGGGTTCACATTTTAGGAGCATAAAGTAAATCACATGAGAGACATAATGAGAGGATTAAGTCATGTGTGCTTAGAAACTTTGATGTTATAGGGTCCCATTTTCTTGTACTTTCATCATTTTAAACATGTCGTATCATATAATTGTTTATTAAACAATTTTTTCTTTTTTGGTTTGTGGTATTCCAACTTTACTTTAATGTGTACATACTACAAATACATTTTTCTCCTCGAGGAGTATTTATTAATTGGTTTAAATTTATTTATTAATATAAAAAGTTAAAATGAGTTGATTTTAAAAGTTAACCACACAAATGGGTAAACTTTAAATTTATTTGAATGTGAAGACATTTTTTATCAAAATATATCTTGGCCACCATGCAACTCAATTAATAAAAAAAAATCAAATATCTCATGGACGCAATTGCGACCAGTAATTTCTCGAATTGAGTATGACTTTTAATTATAATAAGATTTCGTATAAATTGTTATAATTAAATAATAAAAAATTAAGATATTAAATTAAAAAATATTAACATTATTAAATTAAAAATTATCACTAGAGTTCAAATTTTGATAATCTTCAATTGACCGTCAACCAATCGCCAACAAAAATTCTTGTGCAAGTTGGCTTCTTGGAAAGGCTCCTCCTCTCTTTTGCCGGTCAGGTTAAACTTGTGAAATCTTGTTTCCACGGCATGCTCATTGTTATTCTTGCACGATTTTTGGTGCAACTCCCCTTTGATTCATGATTTGGTTAATCATGTTGGCATTGTTGGTTTTCCGGTCAGCAACATCATCTCGGGTCTGTCTTGGAATTTGACAGCTCACCCTTTTCCTGTTCCGGACACAATTTCAACCCAGCTTTCCAAATGTTTTATTCCTTTCGATCTTCGTCTGGACAAATTGGTTTGGAATCCCTCTCCCACGGGTGATCTCACTCTTCAGCTTGCTTACGAGTTCAAAAGAGGTAAAAAAACCTCCTGTCAGTTGGCATCATTTTATTTGGTCCAAACATTTCCCCACTTCCAAATCCTCCATGGTGTGGCGGTTTATCCTCAATAATTTTTGACAGACGATAACCTTAAACGTAGAGGCTTCTTGTTTGCGTCTGCTTGCCGCCTCTGTAATGCTTCGGTGGAATCCTCTCAACACCTATTTTTTTAGTGTTCTTTCGCTGCTAATATTTGGTTTTTGTTTTCTACTTTGATTGTCAACTTTTCTGATATCCGCAATTGGGACGATGTTTGGCGAACTTGTGGCCTTTTTTGGTTCGTCCAGTGTGCTACAGTCGTGCACCGCGCCATTCTGCATTTGTTCAATGTTGTCTGGACCGCTAGAAACAACATGACATTCCATGGTAAATCGGTTTCGGTTTCCTCTTCTACTAATTTTATCATGGCTACGTGTTCGGTCTCTTGTATTGGTTCGAAAGCTACTCATCATTTCCCCATGTTCGATTTTGCTATCCTTAAAAAGTTCCTGGTTACTATACTGCCTCCTAACTCCCTTAGTATTGTGGAGGTGATTGGGAAACCCCCTCCTTATAGTTGGATTAAAGCCAATTGTGATGGTGCGTCTTCTCATAACCCAGGAAATTCAGCTTGCGAAGGTATATTCAAAGATCATAACGGCAACTTCGTTGGAGCTTTCTCTCATTTTTTGGTGTCTCAAACTCTCTCATTGCCGAACTTTCAAGTGCTAAGTTCGATTTTTCTATCCTTAAAAAGTTCATGGTTACTATACTGCCTCCTCCTAACTCCCTTAGTAATGTGGAGGTGATTTGAAAACCCCCTCCTTAGAGTTGGATTAAAGCTAATTGTGATGATGCGTCTTCTCATAACCCGAGAAATTTAGCCTGCGAAGGTATATTCAGAGATCATAATGACAATTTCGTTGGAGCTTTCTCTCATTTTTTGGGTGTCTCAAACTCTCTCATTGTCGAACTTTCAGGTGCTATGTTAGCCATTGAATTCGCCAATGAGAAAAATTAGAAACACCTTTGGTTGGAATCCGACTCTACTGCTGTGATTAAAGCTTTCAATCCCCTTATAAGATGTCTTAGAGTATTCGAACCAGATGGATCAATTGTGTTAATATAACCTCTCATATGTCTTTTGTTGTTTCTCACAATTATAGAGAAGGGAAACACTTGTGCAGACTCCCTTGCTAACTTCGGTCTCACGATTACTGATTCAATATTTTTTGATGTAACTCCCTCTTTTTTTAGAACTGATTTTGTTAAAAACAGGCTGAGTTTGTCTTTCTTTAAGTTCTCTATTCCTTGACAGGTTCTAGTTCGGTCCCCCGCTCTTTTTTGTAATTTGTTTTTCTTTTTATTGAAGTTTAGCTTTATTAAAAAAAATTAATCACAATTGTAAGAATTTTTAATAATAATAATCATTTCATATATAGATGAAAAAATAAAATAACATTGAAAAATAAAATAGTATAAATTTAAAAAGAAAATATAATTCAATTCTCAAGATTTGGTCATCACAACTATAATTGTTTACCTAACTACAATAAACCAAGAACAAAATTGGTGACAATAAGATTTATTGGAAAACGGTTTCAAACTTCATTTTGATTTGTAGCAAATGTCTTGATAAGATTCACAATTTACTTGCCATTTTAAAATCCCCATGCAACGTCATTACTTTAATATTCTAAAAAAAATCTCTAAAACACATAGTAAGTGCATTAGAACTGATTAGTGCAATATAATTTTTTTTTGTTCTATGGTTAATCTCTATTCATTTCAAACGTGAAAATTGTGAAGCAACAACTAGTAGCATCATCCTAAACGCATTTACAGTAAGTGCATTAGAACTGATTAGTTAGAGTATTAAAATTGATTATGAGTGCATAGAATTGATTTAAATTATACTATTTAACTCATTTTTATAAATATTTATCTAAATATAAATTATTTTACTTTTATTTATTATTTATTTCTTCTAAATATAAATTATTTTATATTCATTTTACTTTTATTTTCACTATTTTATTTATTATAGACACTATCCCGACACTCTACAATATTTTCATTTTAATTTCATCATGTCGAGACTTATCACATTCACCACAACATTCTCATCTCTAATACACTTGTTTTTTTCTCTTAATACAGTATTATTTATTAACCATCCAACATTTTGTCCCGCACAAAATCACAGATCTTACTGTAATCCGATAAAACTTTCTTTTTAACTTGAGCAGTACTTTTGCATCACGTAAAACACTTAACGTCTTTCTCCATTTCAATGACCCAACTTAAATCTGAGGGTTTACGTCCCCTTTTATTCCTCCATCATTCTCTTTTATTTCTTCAATCATTCTGTATTATATATCCAAAATATTTAAAGAATGTCAGTTGAAGTATAATATAGTCTCAAACTTTCATCAACTTTCATCAGTAGATTAGAAACACTTCATCAATAGATAATAAAAATAATTTAATAAAATCATACGTTTTTTATTTATATTTTTTTAAAAAGTATTTAATTCATAAATATATTTATTTAACTAAATTAACCAGTTATATTTTATTAATATTCATTTTTAATATAATAGTTAATATGAAATGAAATAAGTACACTAATTTTCTATTTCAAAAAATTCCTTAAAAAGCCTTGATTAACGCCAAGTGATTGATATTATTTTTTTATGTGCTTACTTCACTATAAAAAGGGTAGCACATAACTCATTTTGCTTCAACCAAGAAGTCATCATAAATCAAATTCCAAAGCAAGAAAAGCACTTTACTGTTTGAGCATGATGAAAAAAACTCCACTGCTTTTCTCGTTACTTATCCTCATCACATGTTTGTTGGTTGTTGAAAATGTTGAATGCAAGCCAAATTACAGAGAAGCTTTGGCAAAATCCTTACTGTTTTTTCAAGGACAGAGGTCAGGAAAACTCCCTCCTGATCAACAACTCAAATGGAGATCCAATTCTGGTCTTTCTGATGGGCGTCAAGCCAATGTAATATACTTCCTTTTCCTTTTTATTACTATTATTATTATTATTATTTTCTGTATGCCGTTTCTAGTCTATTAACGTTTTTTTTTTCTTGTTTGTCGTCTCGATGATTCGAGTTCAAACATATAAGGTGGAAGTGATAGTTCAACTGGTTTAGATTAATTGAGTTAATACTTAAATGAGTTCGAGGTTTAGGGTTCAACCTTTAAACCTCCGTCCTAGAACAAGGACCTCATTTCATTTGATCAATGAGTCTTCAAATCATCCTTTTCGTTTTTCTTGCTTGTTATCGTTTTAGTATTCACTTGAGCGAGACCGTCTTGAATTTTTTGAAGCCTGTGGAAGTTAGTTATAATTTAACCATGAAAAAATAGTTAGAGGTTCTATTTAACCACATTTTAACAATGACAATGATTTTTGAGACCTAATTTAAGTACAGTTTAACTACTGTGAAAATTTTGTGGCTTTGTCCGGTAGTCTGTTTTGCACACCCTCAAAGACGGTCTTGAGTTTGAGTAATAGAATATATGACTTTTCTCGCTTGTTTAGAATTATTTGGCTTCGCCGTCTGAGTTGAACCATAGTAAAGGAGAAAAATATAATACTAACTACTAACATTTTGCCGTTAAAAAAAAGTTTTTTTTTATTGTGGCAATGTTTTAAAAATCAAACCGAATTAATTTGAAGAGCAGAAAATTTGTCACTTATTTTGTTTTATCTTTTGTTTTTCAATTATTTTTTTAAATATCTTTTCTTTTTTTGTTTATGTATTGTTTTAAAAATCAGGCCGAACTAGATGTTTTAACGGGTTGAATCGAGTTCAATTAGGTTGAATAATTGCTAGTTCGACTTCTTTTTTTTTGGTTAGTTATTTATTGTTCATTTGATTTTTATTATTTAAACATAATTATATTTATCTTATCTTATACTTGCTATATTTGATTTATTATTTAAATATTGCAAAAGTATGTTTCTTTTGGAGCCAACATAATAAGTTTGAAAATTTTCAATGTTCAACTAACCATAATAAGTATGTACCTTGTTGAATCTGTTACTTTTTGTTGACTAGTGATTTTTGTACTCTTCTATATGATGTTTAGTTTCTTGAGTCATTTTCCTTTGGTTGTTGAGAAGTTTTTTTAATCACTTTTGAGTGCTTCAAAATCAATTATGTTGAGAAATGATTCTGTTCTGTACATTGCTGAAAGATTCCAATTTTACAGTACTGAATAAAGACAGAAGTCAAATAATAAAGTTGGAGTATGGTCTTTTTCTTTTGTCAATGTTTGGATATGCTGTGACAAAAAATTGATTATTTAAAATGCATTTTTATTAAAAGTGAGTTGAAAATAAAATTATTTATTTTTTATTAAAATTAGTTAAATAATAAATTTTAGTGTTAAAATCATGTTTAAAGTTAAAAGTTACAAATCAAACCCGACCGACCCTGCATCTGATGTCCATGCATAGTTATAACTGAACTGAATTACAACATAGGACATAATCAATTCTATAAGTGTTTATGCATAAAATATTTTTACATTAAAATAAAAGTTATAAGTTGTTTTCACAAGTTAGTCAAAAATAAAACTTATAAAAATAAGCTGAAAGTGCTAAGACATTGTTTGGCGCAGGTTGATTTAACTGGAGGCTACTATGACGCAGGAGACAATGTGAAATTCAATTTTCCAATGGCATTCACAACAACAATGCTATCATGGAGCACAATCGAATATGGAAAGAGAATGGGACCTCAAATGAAAGAAGCAAGAGCGGCGATTCGCTACGCCACCGATTATTTTCTCAAATGTGCAACATCAACACCTGGAAGACTTTACGTCGGTGTCGGAGATCCAAACGTCGATCACAAATGTTGGGAAAGACCAGAAGATATGGATACTGCTAGAACTGTTTATTACGTATCTTCGAAGAATCCCGGTTCTGATGTCGCGGCTGAAACCGCTGCCGCACTTGCTGCAGCTTCTATTGTTTTTAGAAAAGTTGATCCATCTTATTCTAAGCTTTTGCTGAGAACTTCACAGAAGGTTTATCAGTTTGCTTTGCAGTATCAAGGCTCGTACAGTAACTCACTCGGTTCCGCTGCTTGTCCGTTTTATTGCTCTTATTCCGGATTCAAGGTAAACTTGTTTTCTAGTTAGTCTCAACTTTCAATAAGCCTATGATGTTAGGTTGGACGTCAACATCAGGTCTCGAACCACCCTGACTCTCTGTGAGTTTCAGTGGTTATGACCACTTCGTCTACCGATTAAAAAAAAAGTGTTATACTAATAAGTTTTACTTATTTTCAGGATGAACTATTGTGGGGAGCTGCGTGGCTTTTTCGAGCAACAAACGCGGTTTACTATTACAAATTGGTGAAATCTTTGGGAGCTGATGATCAACCTGATATCTTCAGCTGGGATAACAAATATGCTGGTGCACATGTTCTTCTTTCAAAGGTAAGTTTCTGATATGAGAAAAACAATTTCTTAGTCTCAACATTGTCTAACTTATTCAGTTTCTATTGTTACTGCAGAGAGCATTGTTGAATGGTGATAAGAACTTCGATCAATATAGACAAGAAACCGATAATTTCATGTGCAAGATCTTGCCTAACTCGCCCTCTTCAACTACACAATATACACAAGGTTCAAACAAACAATCGATCTTCTGAATCACAACTCGGTTATCGATTTTGATAACCACCGTCATGATGATTACTAATATTCATGAATGTGCAGGAGGACTCATGTTCAAGTTACCTGAGAGCAATCTCCAATATGTGACAGCTATAACATTCTTGCTTACAACCTATTCAAAGTATATGTCAGCTACAAAGCACACGTTTAACTGCGGCAACGTTTTCGTCACTCAGAATACCATAAGATCCATAGCGAAAAGACAGGCAAGTCTTGTTCATTCAACCGTATATTGACTTCGATATTCTCTTCTCCAATTTGCTGATAAATTTTGTTTCGAATTTTGAATTTCAGGTTGACTATATATTAGGTGAAAATCCTCTAAGAATGTCGTATATGGTAGGGTACGGTCCATACTTTCCAAAGAGAATTCACCATAGAGGTTCGTCGTTGCCGTCACTATCAGTTCATCCACAAACCATAGGCTGTGATGGAGGTTTCAATCCATTTTTCCATTCAATGAGTCCTAACCCTAACATATTAGTCGGAGCCATAGTTGGAGGTCCGAACCAGAACGACGGATTTCCGGATGATCGCGGTGATTACAGCCATTCTGAACCGGCAACTTACATCAACGGTGCTATTGTTGGACCTTTAGCATACTTTTCTGGAAACAAGTAATGTTAGATTTGACTTCGATAGCAAGGCTAAAACGAAACCTTGCTATCGAAGTATAGATATTGTCACTCGTCTATACCCAACATAGGGATGTCGACCAACTCAAAAATCGGATGGTAGACTATGAAGTGATCAGTGTTAATTTTCAGTCTTCGATACAAAAAATGTAACTTTTAGTAATCTTAAATTTAATTGAACATGTTATATTCTCGTAATCTCTAATCACACTTTTCTTTAACAGTAAAGAAATGTTCTTTGTCTAATCTAGTTTCCACAAAGCAAGATCTTCGTTTTCTTAAACATGAAATAAAAACAAAAACGCTAGTGCTATATTTTGGAGAGCAGCAAAGCTAGCTCTTCATCAGGTACCTTAACTTCGACGTACGATCCCAACGATGCAGCAAGTCTCGCAGCTAATTGATGTTTACACTGAAAAACGTACACACACAACGCAGCGCAATGATAAGAATGCCTATAAAGAATTTTGAAATACGAAGAAATAAAAGGCAATAAAGTATAAGGCCTTACACATAGCTGTTCCCCTCTGTTGACAACATCATAGAAGAAAGAATAACATGCACAAAAGTTTTCTGCAAAACACAGATACTGGTCTTTTTTCCGCGATTCCCCTGTAACCTAAACAAATGAAGAATATACGTATATTAATTTAAATCAAAATCATCAACGATTCGTTACATTGTCATGAAACTTTGCTAATAATAGTCAGAATTTAAAAACCAGAAACAAAATAATATCTCTAAGCCAAGTATTAGATGCAACTAAAGAAGCACGGGTACGAACACGACACTGATAGACAAACACCAATAAAAATTTGAGAAAATGAAAGTTGAAAAAGTCAAAATTGATTTTGACATATTTTGATGTTCACAAGTAAAATTGATTTCAATTTCATCATAATGAATTTTGCACTATCAATTCATTCAAAATCAGACACACAATGAATTCAACCACATATGTGAAATGTCTGTGTCCGACACAAGCATATGTCAAACACCGACTGCAGACACGCCTTCAATCTGAAATGTCGGCTCACTTCATCATTCAAGTGTTTCAAAAAATGTGTATCCGTAACCGAAACTGAAACCAACACTAACACTTGTGATTACATTTAATTTATTCATTTTTTTCAAATTATTACCGGTGTCAACGTGTCAGTGTGGTGTTTCTGGTATCTGTGCTTCATAGAACAAAAAATCTATTGAATGTAAGTAAAAAAACAAAGGTAGATGCAAAGCAAGATAGGTTGAAAGTGAAACCTGAAAGATAAACCTTCCACTTGGTTCACCAGAAATCCTCTTAACACCTCTTTGATCAACTAATCTAGAAGCTCCCTCAAAGTTCTTACCAAACAAAAAATGTAAACTGAATTTTCACAAAAACATACAAATTTCAAACAAATAACAATAACAACAACAATCTATGCTATGAACTGAATGAAAGAAGAAAAAACAGTAAAAAATGGAAGCAATATACTTACATATAAAGTTGATCATCATTCACTGTGACATGAAAAACCAAAATTAGGGTTTGAAATTTTGGATTGAAAAATGAAAGTATATAAATACACATTAATGTGTTTATACCTGTGTGTGTAGATTCAATTTCCTTCCACACTTTTTCTGCTACTATATTACTTTCACTCATTCTCAAATTTTTCCAGTGACAACCAATAAAAAAAACTAATTGCAACAAAATTAAAATGGTTCATTTTCTAGAAAACCAAACCGGGTTCATAAACCGGTCCGAATTTTAAAAACCGGGCTGTAAAACCGGAAACCTCCAATGTTTTCAACCATAGCAGTTCGCATAGACCCATAGAGTGTGTTTTGTTCGGGATAGATGGAGGGGAGGAAATATTTCTAATTAAATGTGTTTAGTTCAAATTTTATGAGGGAAGGGGAGGGAATGGGAGCAAAATCTCTCTAATATACACTTTTTGCGTCCTCAAATCGGGGAGATTTGGAGGGAAGAGGAGGAAATATGAAGATTGATATTTTAAAATTTATTATAATTACTATAATATCCTCAATTTTATTTTAATATTTCAAAATTATTCATTTTCTTTTTTATTACTGCTCTCTTTGTGTGATTTTTCTCGATTACTTCTATCAACTTATTATAATTATTCTCCACCTTCAAATTATTTTAAAGTTTTTATCCTTAATATAAATCATAATCATTGTACTTTTTTGATTTTTTTATAACTCTTTTATGTTTATTTATATATATATATTTTTAACTTTGTTATGTATCCTATCATATTTTCTTTTATATCAAACTTTAAATATTTTATTTTAATTTTTTTATTTATTTTACTAAAACATTTAAACCGCTTATATTTAATAATAAATTATTTTATGTATTTGATGTGTTAAATAATTCATTACGATTTAAAAGTTATTATCAACATATAGTTTAATTTGTTTTTGAACATGGTATTCGAATTAAGTGAACTCAATTTTTTAACATTATATAGTAAATTATAACTTTTTTTAGTAACTCAATATTAGAAATTTTACCAACAAAAAAAATATGTATAAATTTTTCACATTTGAATATCATATTGTATCACTTATATGAGATAATAAGGATAAAAATGCAAATTATTAATAAAACTCCTCCCCTCCCCTCCTGAACCAAACATATTTTTAATTAAAATCCCTTTCTTCCCCTTCCCTCCCCTCGTTTGAACCAAACACCTATCTAATTAAAAAAATTCCCTCACTTCCCTTCCCCTTCCCTCCCCTCCATTAAAATCCCTCACCTCCTCTTCCCCTCATTTGAACCAAACAGACTCTTAGACATTCCTCTAAACTCCAATTCAGCACTAGATAGTGCCACAACCTTCTGTTTTTTTACTTCTCCATGTAACAAGATTATCACCAACAAAAGTAAAGTACCCGGACGTAGAACTCCTGTCGGACAAACTGCCTATCCAATCTGCATTTGTATAACTGATAAGTGTCAAAATATCGTTATTTTAAGTATATAATTATGACACTTATCGATTCTATTCTTTCTATTTTTATAATAAAATCCCAACTTTTGGGTAAATATATGCATACTTGAGTTTTGATTCATTTTATGTACCGTTGACCATTTTTCATTCGTTTTATAGGTATTGATGCATATCAAAGCCTTGAGTAATAAAGTGTCAAACACACAACTTCGATTACGCATTTTTTAGCAATAAATGGAAATTATGCAGAAGCTCGCTAAGCCAAACTGTAGCGCGCTAGGAGCTTCTGAAACAAAATAACTGTTGGGAAAGACCAGAAGATATGGATACTGCTAGAACTGTTTATTATGTATCTTCGAAGAATCCCGGTTCTGATGTCGCGGCTGAAACCGCTGCCGCGCTTGCTGCAGCTTCTATTGTTTTTAGAAAAGTTGATCCATCTTATTCTAAGCTTTTGTTGAGAACTTCACAGAAGGTTTATCAGTTTGCTTTGCAGTATCAAGGCTCGTACAGTAATTCACTCGGTTCCGCTGCTTGTCCATTTTATTGCTCGTATTCCGGATTCAAGGTAAACTTGTTTTCTAGTTAGTCGCAACTTTCAATAAGCCTATGTTGTTAGGTTGGACGTCAACATCAGGTCTCAAACCACCCTGACTCTCTGTGAGTTTCAGTGGTTATGACCACTTCGTCTACCGATTAAAAAAAAGTGTTATACTAATAAGTTTTACTTATTTTCAGGATGAACTATTATGGGGAGCGGCATGGCTTTTTCGAGCAACAAATGCGGTTTACTATTACAAATTGGTGAAATCTTTGGGAGCTGATGATCAACCTGATATCTTCAGCTGGGATAACAAATATGCTGGTGCACATGTTCTTCTTTCAAAGGTAAGTTTCTGATATGAGAAAAACAATTTCTTAGTCTCAACATTGTCTAACTTATTCAGTTTCTATTGTTACTGCAGAGAGCATTGTTGAATGGTGATAAGAACTTCGATCAATATAGACAAGAAACCGATAATTTCATGTGCAAGATCTTGCCTAACTCGCCCTCTTCAACTACACAATATACACAAGGTTCAAACAAACAATCGATCTTCTGAATCACAACTCGGTTATCGATTTTGATAACCACCGTCTTGATTACTAATATTCATGAATGTGCAGGAGGACTTATGTTCAAGTTACCTGAGAGAAATCTCCAATATGTGACAGCTATAACATTCTTGCTTACAACCTATTCAAAGTATATGTCAGCAACAAAGCACACATTTAACTGCGGCAACATTCTCGTCACTCCGAATACCATAAGATCCATAGCGAAAAGACAGGCAAGTCTTGTTCATTCAACCGTATATTGACTTCGATATTCTCTTCTCCAATTTGCTGATAAATTTTGTTTCGAATTTTGAATTTCAGGTAGACTATATATTAGGTGAAAATCCTCTAAGAATGTCGTATATGGTAGGGTACGGTCCATACTTTCCAAAGAGAATTCACCATAGAGGTTCGTCGTTGCCGTCACTATCAGTTCATCCACAAACCATAGGCTGTGATGGAGGTTTCAATCCATTTTTCCATTCAATGAGCCCTAACCCTAACATATTGGTTGGAGCCATAGTTGGAGGTCCGAACCAGAACGACGGATTTCCGGATGATCGCGGTGATTACAGCCATTTTGAACTGGCAACTTACATCAACGGTGCTATTGTTGGACCTTTAGCATACTTTTCTGGAAACAAGTAATGTTAGATTTGACTTCGATAGCAAAGCTAAAACGAATCCTTGCTATCGAAGTATAGATATTGTCACTCGTCTATACCCAACATAGGGATGTCGACCAACTCAAAAATCAGATGGTAGACTATGAAGTGATCAGTGTTAATTTTCAGTCTTCGATACAAAAAATGTAACTTCTAGTAATCTTAAATTTAATTGAACATGTTATATTCTCGTCATCTCTAATCACACTTTTCTTTAACAGTAAAGAAATGTTCTTTGTCTAATCTAGTTTCCACAAAGCAAGATCTTTGTTTTCTTAAACATGAAATAAAAACAAAAACGCTAGTGCTATATTTTGGAAAGCAGCAAAGCTAGATCGTCATCAGATACCTTAACTTCGACGTACGATCCCAACGATGCAGCAAGTCTCGCAGCTAATTGATGTTTACACTGAAAAACGCACACACACAACGCAGCGTAATGATAAGAATGCCTACAGCGGATTTTGAAATACGAAGAAATAAAAGACAAGAAAGTATAAGCCCTTACACATAGCTGTTCCCCTCTGTTGACAACATCATAGAAGAAAGAATAACATGCACAAAAGTTTTCTGCAAAACACAGATACTGGTCTTTTTTCCGCGATTCCCCTGTAACCTAAACAAATGAAGAATATACGTATATTAATTTAAATCAAAATCATCAATGATTCGTTACATTGTCATGAAAATTTGCTAAGCCAACAACATTAAGAATAGTAGTCAGATTTTAAAAACCAGAAACATAAAAAGAAGCTTGGGTACGAACACGACGACACTGATAGACAAACACCAACAAAAATTTGAGAAAATGAAAGTTGGAAACGTCAAAATTGATTTTGACATATTTTGATGTTCACAAGTAAAATTGATTTTCCCTCTGGAACATATTCTAACATGAAGTTACTATTTGAAACTTTTGCCTCTAGAATTGAATTGGAACCTCAAACTTTGCACTATCAATTCATTCAAAATCAAACACACAATGAATTCAACCACATATGCGAAATGTCGGTGTCCGACACAAGCATCTGGCAAACACCGACTGCAGACATGCCTTCAATCTGAAATGTCGGCTCGCTTCATCATTCAAATGTTTTAAAAATGTGTGTCCGAAACCAAAACCTAAACCTAAACCAACACCAACACTTGTGATTACATTTAATTTATTCATTTTTTTCAAATTATTACCAGTGTCAACGTGTCAGTGTGGTGTTTCTGGTGTCCGTACTTTATAGAACAAAAATCTATTGAAAGTAAGTAAAGAAACAAAGGTAGATGCAAAGCAAGATAGGTTGAAAGTGAAACCTGAAAGATAAACCTTCCACTTGGTTCACCTGAAATCCTCTTAACACCTCTTTGATCAACTAATCTAGAAGCTCCCTCAAAGTTCTTACCAAACAAAAAATGTAAACTGTATTTTCACAAAAACATACAAATTTCAAACACAATAACAACAACAACAACAATCTATGCTATGAACTGAAACAAGAAAAAACAGTAAAATGGAAGGGAATATACTTACATATAAAGTTGATCATCATTCACTGTCAATTGAAATAAAACCAAAATTAGGGTTTCAAATTTTGGATTGAAAAATGAAAGTATATAAATACACATTAATGTTTATACCTCTGTGTGTAGATTCAATTTCCTTCCACACTTTTTCTGCTACTAAATTACATTCACTCATTCTCAATTTTCCACTCACTACCCCCTTCAACAAACAAAAAAAAAATAATAATAAAACTAATTGCAACAAAATTAAAATGGTTCATTTTCTAGAAAACCAGACCGGTTTCATAAATAAACCGATCCGAATTTTAAAAACCGGGCTATAAAACCGAAAACCTCCGATGTTTTCAACCATAGCAGTTCGCATAGACCCTTAGAGTGTGTTTGGTTCGAGTTAGATGGGAGGGGAGGAGAAAAAATATTTTAAATTAAATGTGTTTGATTCAAATTTTACGAGCGTTGGAGAGTAAAATTCCTCCAAAACATAGTTTTTGCGTTCCCAAATCGGGGGATTTGGAGGAGATGGAAGAGAATTTGAACATTGATATTTTAAAATTTATTATAATTACTATAATATCCTCAGTTTTATTTTAATATTTCAAAATTATTCATTTTCTTTTGTATTACTGATCTCTTCTGTGTGATTTTTCTCGTTTCTATCAACTTATTATAATTATTATTCACCTTTAAATTATTTTAAAATTTTTGTACTTAATATAAATCATAATTTATAATCATTGTAATTTTTTGATTTTTTTATAACTCTTTTATGTTTATTTATATTTTTTTCTAATTTTGTTATGTATTCTATCATATTTTTTTTTATATCAAACTTTAAATATTTCATTTTAATTTTTTTATTTATTTTATTAAAATATTTGAACCGTTTATATTTATTAATAAATTATTTTATGTATTTGATATGTTAAATAATTCATTATAATTTAAAAGTTGTTATCAACATATAGTTTAATTTGTTTTTGAACATGTTATTCGAATTAAGTGAACTCAATTTTTTAATATTATATAGTAAATTATAATTTTTTAGTCACTCAATATTAAAAATTTTACTAATAAAAAAATATGTATAAATTTTTCACATTTGAATATCATATTGTTTCACTTATATGAGATAATAAGGATAAAAATGTAAATTATTAATAAAACTTCTCCCCTCTCCCTCCTGAACCAAACATATTTTTAATCAAAATCCCTCCATTCTCCTTCCCTTCCCTCGTTTGAACCAAACACCTATCTAATTAAAAAAATCCCCTCAAAATTTTCCGATTACTGAAAAGAAGCAAAGCAACGTCTTGTTTTGTGTTGTATCTTGTTTTCAAATGGCAAAATACCCTTTTTCGTCCCTTAACTTTATCTCGGGGTCCATTTTGGTTCCTTAATTTTTAAAACGTTCAAATAGATCCCTTATCTATTAAAAAGGTGTCACGTTTATCCTTCCGTTTGCTTCCGTTAGCAATGTTCTGTTTTTCTTATCCACGTGGCTGATATGAAGGATGATGTGGCATAGGCTCATCATCAAGTTCAGAAAAATTCAAAAAATTGCTTTCACCAAGGTTTAAACCTTGGTCACAAGGGTTGCAAACATATTACCTTACCACTTGTCCACTTCATTTTTTCTGATAAAATTTACACATTAAATATAATTATTGTAATCTTAATTTAACATAACCAATAACAAACCCAGAAATCCAAAAGCCCAGAAACGCTTAAATGTTCATCATCTTCCCATAAACCCTAAAGGTTTGACGCCGGCAAAGTCAGAATTCGCGGTGGACCCTGAAGGTTGGACCCTGAAACACATCACATATTCATCACTCAAAATCAAACTTCTCACAAATTACACAATACTCATACCTCACCCTCTCAGAATCAATACTCGGCAACCCATCCACAAAAACAACATCCAACTAACAGTAACAACACAAACAATTCATTACGTACCAGAAGAGGAAGGTAAAAGGAAATTTGAATGAAAACCATAAAGCAACATACCTTTTTTCGTGCGCATCTCTTTTAACTTCTGAAACTTGTAACATTCAAACCATTGTGAATAAGGGTCGATTTTGATTTAATTTGGGGGTTAAGGGCTTGATGCATAAATTTCTTGATTCGTATGTTTCTTGTGTGAACTGTGTTTGTTTTGTTCATGATTGAATGAGAGAAACGCAGAGAGGTGCGAGAACGAAAGAGAGAAGCGAGGTACCGAGACGAATCGAGGCGGAAACGAATCGATGATAGCGAGAGCGAGAACATGAGAGAAGAGATGAAAGGAAAGCCATGAGAGCACACGTTATTGTTGTTGTTCATCCATGGAGATTCTGAGAAACCAAGCAAATAGATGGAATTCCTTTTTGTTTTTGTTTTTATGCGCTGAAGAACAGAAAAAAAGAGCCATAGATGGAATTCCTTTTTGTTACTGTTTGGATTGATTTAGGTCATGGAACATATTAGTTTAGTGATGCATGTGGGTTTCTGGAAAATGAAAACGATGAAGATGAAAATGGAGGTTGTCTGTCTCCTTCAAAAGAACCATAAAATTCATGTTAAAATAAAAATTAGTAATTATTAATCAACAAAAGTCATATGGCTCAGTGGTAGACATATTAGTTTAGTGATGCATGTGGCCTTGGTTCGAAACTTGGCTAAAGGTGCAATTTTAAAAAATTTTATGGATTTTTGATAACCTTTATGACAAACAAATACCACCTCAGATGCCACGCGTATTAAAATAAGCCATGTCAGATGCCACACATGCAAAAATAAACGCCGTTTGTGAGAATTGGATGGAAAGGACTTAAGTGACGTTGTTTGAAGACATAAAGGACGACATTGGTCTTTTTAAAAATTAAGGGACCAAATTGAACCCCGAGATAAAGTTAAGGGACGAAAAGGGGTATTTTGCCTTTTCAAATATTCCAATGTCTTTTATTCCATTAAAATTGAATGGGTTGAAGTATATAATGATAGCACTCAGCAGTACCAAGCTTTCCAATTTCTACCTCTTGTATTTTGATATTAATAACAGTAAACTAGTTTTCCATTGCATCCTATTATATTGGTTAAAGTGAATTATCTATGATATTTAAAATAGGAAATCATGTATACAAATTTTTAATTTAATTTAGATTTGAAATTATATATTTGATTTTGCCATAAAAAATTTTAGCTGATTTGTTTTGATTTTGATATGATATGTTTGATTTGTTATATATATATTTTTAATTTGATTTATTTATATATATGAATTTATAATAAAAATTAATTATAGTATTTAATTTGTTATAGATAGAAATAAGAATCAAATATATAAAATAGGTTCAAACAATGTTTATAATAAGGTTTTAGAAATAAAGGGTAAAAGTGGAATAAAAAATTATAATTCTTTCTGCTCCGTCTGATATCCAAACAATGGAATCAAATATTAGTTCCGCTCCGTCGTAAAATATCCAAACAATGGAATGAAGTTTATGTTTTGTTTCGTTCCATTCCGCTCCATTGTAGTCCGCTCCGCTCCGTTAGTTTTAAATTATCCAAACATAGCCTTAGACATTCCTCTAAACTCCACTTCAACACTAGATAGAGTCATAACCTTCTGTTTTTTTTACTTCTCCATGTAACAAGATTATCACCAACAAAAGTAAAGTACTCGAACGTAGAACTCCTATCGGACAAACTGCCTATCCAATCTGCATTTGTATAAATAATAAGTGTCAAAATATCGTTATTTTAAGTATATAATTATGACACTTATCGATTCAATACTTTATGTTTTTATAATAAAATCCCAACTTTTTGGCAAATATGTGCATACTTGAATTTTGATTCATTTTATGTACCGTTGACCGTTTTTCATTTGTTTTATAGGTATTGATGCATATCGAAAAGTGTCAAACACACGACTTCGATTACGCAGTTTTTTAGCAATAAATGGAAATTGTGCAGAAGCTCGCTAAGCCAAGCTGTAGCGCGCTAGGAGCTTCTGAAACAGAGAAGAGCATATTTCCTGAGCTCGCTTGGCTAGGATCTCGCTAAGCCATCTCAGCTCACTTAACCAAGCCACTGTACCAAATATTTTTGACAGATCGCTGAGCCAGCTTGCAGAAATTTTTCTTTATATTCTTTCATTTGTAACATTTCTAGTTTATGGGATTTTGGAGATTTTTGCTCCCAAACTTCATCACTCTCCTTTTTAGGATAGATTAGGTTAGAAAATAACTATGGAGATTGCATTTGGATGATTTAAGGTGGATTAATCGTCGAACAGAGTTGACAAATTGAGAAATTTTCTGTTCATTTCTCTTCCTCTTTGTGTTTTCTCTTATAGTTGGGTTTTGTGTATGTGTTTACTTTGAACTCATGTATATTTTTTGTCCATGGCGTTATATTTAATCGGTTTTACAAATCTGTGTGATTGTTGTCCTGAATTTTTGCTTTGTGCTTTGGGTTTGACTTGTTTTAGAGATAAACTTCTTGAATCCTTATCTAGGATGATTATCTTTTAGTTTCTGAACTCTAGAGATATATTTAGAGCTAACAATCACTTGTGTATTCGTCCTTAATGCTTTTGTGTCTGAGTGATGCGCGAGAGATTGTCGACGCGAGAATACGGATATTCTCGCAACTTTGTGTTAGAGATGACATTGGTTGTGATTTTATCTCATAAGTGCTTCAGAGATGAACACTGATGTAAGAGATACGTGATGACATTGACGAGTAACGTAGGTTGGGTATAACTAGTGGATAAGTTTAAGTTTGTGATAAGTAGATTATATGCATAGCTTGATAAGTCTTTTCTTTCCGAAGAATGAATTCTTTTGTGTTGATATTTACTTTTCTGTTTTTAAACTCTTTACCCATTCAACCCGAGTTCGAAACCATGGAAATTGTTGAATGACATTCTACCACCATTCTTTATGGACACGATAATTTCCGGATAAATATTTCCAAAACCTTTGTTTCTTGCCCTATACAACTTCAACAATAACCTCCCACATTAATGTGGTTATTTTTGTAGGACATAAGCCCTCTAGCAGTAGCATACTTTAGGTATCAGATTATTCTTATTATTGCATCCATATGGGCTTCACTTGGATTTTTACATGCGTTGACCGCATATGCTATATCAAGATGAGTATGTAACATATATATTAACTCTCCTATCGATTTCTGGTATTGTTCTTTATTTGTGGGTAGTGGGTCATTATTTTCTCCAAATTTATGGTTTTTAATGATTGAAGTATCAATTGGCTTACAATAAAGCATTCCAACTTCATATAATAAATACAATATGTAATTTCTTTGGGAAATAAATATACCTTCATTTGATCTAGCCACTTCTATTCCAAGAAAGTATTTTAGTCCTCTAAGGTTCTTTATTTCAAATTCATTTTCGAGTTGCCTCTGAATTTTGGAGATCTCCTCTATATCATTACATGTAATAATCATATCATCAACATAGATTATTAATTATAATTCCTCATGTACTCTTGTTGGAACATGGCTGGAGGAAATTTTGTCTGCAAAGGCCTTTAGTGGTTCAGAGAGTCTCTTAGTGTTAACATAATTAGTAATTGGGTACTTTGAACCCTTTTCTTTCAAGGTCTGGTGAATAGCAGTCTAGGGCTTTACCTCTATTATGCATGTAAGGTAATTGATAATTTGTAGTTGTATCTGAACTATCATTATAAAGTGGTTTCTCGGGTGACCAGATGTCTCATTTGTAGAACATTTTCTCCAGTCTTTATGATTTGGCCTAGTTCGACATTGTGCCTGCTCGGGCCCAGTCCGAAATAGGAGTTCTCAATTTGTTGTGTCTAGTCAAGAGGCGATGACTTAGACAAATTGCAGAAGTCGAATAGGGCCAAGATGTGCGTCAGACTATTTCGGTGCCAGCAAGGGAGGCTTCTTGCGCGAGGATGGGCGCACGAGGACAAAATTCCTGTGGGTTTTTGTGATCCTATGTTTGTATCATCAGATGTTGAGTGATGAGGACAAGACACGGTCGTCGCGCGAGGAGATGTTGGGATTACGCGCCACATGTCACTGCCATTGATGCGTAAAATGGCCTAGCGGCTTAGGAGCATGGTTTTGAGGCAAAGGAATGATGACACGTCATTTTGTTGTTTCGTTTATCTGTGCTTTGGCATGTTTCCCCATTTGCCTCTATAAATACCCTAAGCTCACTTGCTCATTTACACTTTTCTGCTCCCAAGTCACCACAAGAAGCTTCCGCGACTTTATCGATTTCATCACCGTGAATAGCAACTACCACCACCACTTCCCCTGGACTCTAACCACTTCACGCTGTCGTCCTATTCTGGTAAGCTTTCACCACTCGTATCCTTGATTTCAAGTTTTTTTCTCATTTAGCCTAGGAAATCTAGGGTTTAATGGTTTACATTTGTAATTTCTTGAATGATTCTTGAGTTTCAAGCGTTCTGCTTTTGGAATGCGTATGGAGATTGTGAATCTGGGCACTTGCATGTCTGTGGTCTCCATGAGTCCCCAGGACATTCATAGGTTAGAGTCAATAGATTTTTTAGGGTTGTGAATCTGGGTATTCTTACCCTCGTAATCTTCACATATCCTTGAAAAATTCATAAAATAATGCTCGGGGCCTCCGTAGGTCCTCGGAACATTCATAAATTCGTGAAGAACTTTGCGTGCATAGAGGCTTTATCCCCGATGCCTCCATACGGTAGAGTGAGTGTTGTCCTGTTGGACTTTATGGGTTGGTTCGCATATCCTCTCCGCCCCCACGAGTTCATTACAAATTTATGATCTTAAGCATTGGCGATGTTTCGTTCGTGTTTCACGATTTTATTGTTGAGCGATATTTTACCCGGCCAATAGCTGAATACAATTTGTGAATTGTCGAGGGGTTTGGTTGGGAAATAAGCAAGACCGATTTGAATGCCTATTATACCGAAACCTTAAACTTTAGCTTTAAACTAACCCCGAGTAGTTTATTTAGCAGTCGACACCGACTTAAACACAAACAACGTAAAGAAACGATGAATATAAGTGAATGATTTCGAATATTTGAAAAAGTTAGATGCTTTATTGTTAGGATTGAAGAATTCACCAACTAAGTTAGGTGACCCTCACCCAGTTATTTAATTCAAAGGATGTGTATCTTACGAATAATAACAAAATAAACCGTTGTCAATTGGTTAAGAAGTATCTAGTATTGAACTTGGTAGGACGGGCTACGGTCTGATCCCCCACAACTTGCAATTGGTTAAGAAGAGTTTACCACAAATATGTGCCAGAAACCCCATGCTAATAAGGATCATAATCGCTAACCAGCTACTCTACTATGTGTGTGTAAAGATAAAGGGCTTAATGTGATAGCGCTCGAATGAAAACGGGCGAACCTTAGCGAAAAGAACTAGGTTGAGCTACAATAGCATGATTCGAAATGGTTTGCATAAGTGGAGTTTTTTAGTGTCTTTACCATGACTTTAGTGTTGGAGTTGAGCTTTTATCATTCTAACAAAAATACATTGCAACCGCATACAATTCGATGTTGTGTTATGTATTTGCATTTAACTCATATTTTATAAATTGTCATATTGATTATTTGCTTGAGGACAAGCAAAGGTTCAAGTATAGGGGAGTTTGATAACACAAAAATGTATTGTTTATTTGACTCAAGTTTATTTTATAAATTGTCATATTGATTATTTGCTCGAGGACAAGTAAAGGTTCAAGTGTAGGGGAGATTTACATTAACTAATTTACCGCTTTTATTCATTATATTGCTTTACTTTGGTATTTTTACTATGTTTTCATGTACTTACTTTTATCCAAGCTTGCATGAGAAACGAGGAAGAAATGGCAAAGGATTAAATTGAAAATCACAAAACAGCAGAAAGTAGCAAAAAACTTCATATCAGAAGACTGTGACGTTCGTCATAGCTAATTGACGGTCAGTACATGTCAAAACATGTGTGCCCCTCAGCACATATGATGTTACGCCCGATTTAAGTGGCCCCTCGGTACACACTCTGTTACGAATGACACAACTCTATATCAGTAACTTAAATATGAGGCTTTTCCCACGTCTGCAACCAACGAAGCCCAATTCCTATATTTTCTCCAACTTCCCACTACTTGCACTTCCTCCAACTACCCATTATCTCCACTACTTCTAAAAAGATTTGAAAGTAACTCCCACTTCCATTCACTATAAAAAGGACTGAGAATTCACATTTTCAACATCTAAGTTTTATGCGCGGAAGCGATGTTCATAGTTTTAGGCATAAATTATCACTTTGTAAAAGTGACAGTTTCTCACACCGAGAACTGCCATACCATTAGTTTTAGGCTTACAATTTATGTACTCTTGGATCACAATCTTGTCGACATTATTTCAAAGCTTTATTCAAGTTTCAAGATTTGTTTCGTTCGTAATTTTATTCAAGTTTATTTTGTCTGCTTTTCTTCCAGGTTTATTTATTTGCAATTATTTTAGTTTCTTGTTCTTATAATATTAATTTATCATTAAAAATCTAAATATGCACATGTTCATGGTTAATAATTATAATTTCATGTTTATTTTTTTAGTATGTCTGGCTAAATCAATTAGTAATGGTATGTAAGTTTTATAACCTATGGAATTCGGTAATAGTTCGGCTTAATCTCTATAATAAAATACCTTTTTAGTTTAAGATTTCTATGTTGAATTTAACTATCCTTGTCACGAGAGTGAAAGGATATTTAACACGGTTTTGCCACGAGAATGGAAAACTAATTAAGGCTAGAACTCGAATGCGAAAGCATGGGGATCGATCCAGATAGTAGTAAATCGAACATTAGTTTTTAAATACACGAGAGTGCTTTAAGAATATAATTAGTTTCAATTTGTTTTCAAAAGGTATTATTGGATTTAAAGGGCATCCACTAGGTCTAGTAATATAACATGTTCTATGGACATGAGAGTGCTAGATAAAGGTTTTTAAATAAATAATCTCTATTGAAAGATATTTTTATAATTACAAACTTTGCCAAATGATTTATTGAATTCCCGAAGTCCAACTATTACATACTAGTATCTATATTTATCTTAATCTTTATTTTATTTTATTTTGATTTTAGTTATTAGTTTCCCTTAATCAATCATTCATTAGCCTTAGCTTTACAAAGTGACAATAGATCACCGTAGGTTGACATTGGTCTTTGTGGGTTCGAAAATCTTTTATATTACTTTGATATTTCTGTGCGCTTGCGGACGCATCACTTGGTTACTTTGTCATCGTGGCGTATGTATATCTTTTGTTTTAGAGATGTTTTTCGAAGGTATGCTTCTGATCGGATCTCCTCGACTAGATTGAGTTTTCTGTGGAGGGCGTCGTCATTCAGCTCCACGTCGATAGGACATTCTGTTTTTCTAGAAGGCTCCCTGATCTCTACTAGGATTACCGCCTCTGTCCCATAGGTCAGATGGAAAGGGGTTTCTCCAATTGTGGAGTGCGGCATTTTTCGGTAGGCCCAGAGCATGTTGTGCATCTCCTCGATCCATCTTTTCTTCGTCTCACCCAATCTTCGTTTTAGACCTCCTAGGATTACCCTATTGAACTCCTCGACATATTGAGAAGGGATATGGAAAATCCTCTTCGGTATAACCTATTATCTAGAAATACGTAGGAGCAAGATTTTCGATTGATCATGTTCGCCTATTTACGGTCGGCTGGTAATGTCCCCGTGGATAGATAGTTGTACACTGTGGACATCCAGCAATCGTCATTGCCTATTACATTCACGTAAAGGGTGGGGGTAGTTTTTTGATGCTAGGTTGGGACATTATCTCTTGGATCACCGATTTATTCCCGCCTTTCTTCTTGGTGTTCGCGAGTTTAGAAAGAATATATGCTCGGATATTATGCTTGCAGGGTACATGCTTCACTTCAGTGGATTTGAATTTGGCCATTGGTTGTCAGACTAGAACGAGATACTCAGCCAGATTATCGTTTTTGGAACGTTATTCGCCTAGCACCTGGGAGACGACAAGCTGAGAGTCAATGTATATTTTTACTTCTTAGACCCCTAGGTCATCAGCCAAGCGAAGTCGTGAGAGAAGGATTCGTAATCGGCTTGGTTATTCGAGGTGAGGAAGATTAAAATGAGGGAAACTTAGACTAGGATTCCCTCATCATTTTCCAAGATGATCCCCGCGCCGCTTCCTATCGAATTAGACGCTTCGTTGACGAATATTGTCCACTTATGTGTCTCGCTTCTTGAGGGTTTGGACGTTGTCATTTCAGCAATGAAATCCTTTATCACATAGGCTTTGAGGGAGGTTTTACTCTCATACTAGATGCTCGTTTATGGTGCCAAAGATCTTTTAGTTTATGGCGCCCGACACCACGCGGTAGTAGAGGTGAGCATTTGCTTTCTCAAGATGCTCATTTGGGTATGCCGATCCATCACGTGTCTCGATGTTCGGGGGGTTTTCCCGACCTCTAGGTAGCGGTATGTCCATGAAATCCCGTGAGAGTGGTCCACGGGGGATATCTTCGTCACTTGTTCCCCGAGGAGGGTATTGATCATTCCTTGTTTGGTCATTCCGTCGACAGGGAGGCGACCGACGGGTTCTTGGTGTTTATCCAAACATGCTCTTTTTGGGCCCCAAGGTATGTCGTCCCTTTGGGGGAGGCGTCCGACCAAGATTTTTAGATGGCTTTGGTTGATTCTTTTCTAGCTTTGGGTCTTTTCTTTGTCGTCGAGGGGATGGTTTATGAGATTCATAACAATGATACCCTCAAGATGCGGAGGGAAAGTAGCAAGCTTGCTTTAGGGCTTCGACCCTTTAATTCTGCTGGTGAATCAACACATTGGTCTAATTCAGCATCGCGAACACAGTCACATTATTTGGGTTAGCTCCTGGGGGTTCCTGGACAGGTTGGAACCTCACCGGCGAGTCCACAGAGGGATTTTCCGGGTTTGCGTGAGATTTTCTCTTTTCTCGATACGAAACGTCATAATCGTTGGATGACGATGAAGCAGTCAGTACCTCCTGAACGATGACCACCACATCTTCCCGTCAAACGTTTCCTACAACGGTACCGTCATCGATGATAGTAGTGATTTGTTCAAAACTTTTGGGGGCTCTGTCCTTGCCGTTGAATTCAGTCATGGTTGATATGGTTTATTTTTTGTCTTTGTTATTGTTGATGAAAAATAGGGAAACCATAAAAATTCTTACATACACCGCCATTGATCGTACCTAGATCAGAGATGACGGTCCAAAGGTCCACTTGCTCAAAAGAATGGGGGTTGTATTTACAATACACTATAATGCTTAAGTTAGTAAGAGTGTGAGACACAATTGAATTCATGTGATAATGAATATACCTGACTCTTCTATAGAGAGAGTATTTATAGCCTTTATTGCTGGGTCAAAGACCTCCTTATTGGGATGGTCGCCCATGCCCATTAGGGATGGTTGCCACGATTTCACCTAGTAGTGGCGTGGGCAACATGTGCCCACGATCATGGTCAAGTCAGTTAGTGAGACTTGCAGAAAGAGTGAAGACCGCATCTCCTTTATAATCGTAGCGTTTATGGAATATAGGAGCACGCGAGTCAAGCGAGCATCCTCAGGAGGAGATGTCCTCGTGAGGAATGACTGGTCCTCGGAGAAGGAGGAACTGGTCCTTAGATGACCAGATGTCTCATTTGTGGGCCATTTGCTTAAGTCTTTACGTTTGGGCCTAGTTCGACGTTGGGCCTACTCGGGTCCAGTCCAGATCATATATATGAAAGAAATATATTTATTTATAGAAAAATATAAATACATGTAATTTTATAAGAAATATATATTTCTTCTAAAAATAATTATAGAAAACATCTATTTCTTCTAAAAATATATATTTCTTCTAAAAATAATTATAGAAAAATATATATTTCTTCTTTATATAAGAAATATATATTTCTTCTTTATATAAGAAATGGTGAATTCTTATCTACCCAACTCAAAAAGTTGGGTAAGGTTACCTCCTTTGTAAAATGATTTAAAAACAACCAGCATTTATAGTATTTTAATAAATAATTAAATGTGTTAAATGAAATGGAATCATGTGATTGGTTGAAGGTAGACTACCCAACTTTTTTATGATGGGTAGAGAAGTTGTCCCCATAAGAAATATATATATTTATAGAAAAAATATATTTTTTTCTTTATATATATTTCTTCTATAAATAAATATTTTTCTATAAATAAATATTTTCTATAAATAAATATATTTTTCACATAAGAAGAAATATATGTATTTATAGAAGAAATATATATATATATATATATATATATATATATATATATATATATATTTTATATATATTTCTTCTATAAATAAATATTTTTCTATAAATAAAATTATATATTCCTTCTATAAATACATATATTTCAGCTCCAATGTTTTGTGTGTGTTAAGTCTTCCATTTCACAATGGTTTCATTTAGTGAGGTCAATACTTCAATTGATGATATTTCGTCTTACTCTCTAATTGAGATTTCTTCTTCTTCCTCCAATGATCACGATGATTTACTTCTTCCACTACCTACTCTCCCAAACGAACTCCTTGAAGAGATCTTTTGTAGACTTCCAATAAAACTTCTCCTTCAACTCCGTTGTCTTAGCAAGTCCTTAAATTCATTAATCTCAGATCTCAAATTTACAAAAAAACACCTTCAGATGTCAACCAAAAACCACCACCTCATAGTAACCACCAAAGGTGAGTCCTACGTAAGATCTTACCCGATTCAAACCATTTTAAAATTTATCACTATCAACGCCAACATACATAACTTTCCTCTCAATGAAAAAGACTTTCATATTGTCGGCTCTTGCGATGGAATACTTTGTCTGGTTGTCAATCTATTCTCTATTATGTTGTGGAACCCTTCCATTAAAAAATTCAAATTGTTACCTCCTGTAAGAAGTCCATTTCAGAGTGGTAGTAGTGCTAATGTTGCATATGGTTTTGGATATGATACTTTAATTGAAAGTTATAAGGTGGTGGTTGTTTTTATCGATGCTAGTGGTAATAAATCTAAAATAAAAGTTCATGTTTTGGGTACTGATTTTTGGAGAGTGGTTGAAAGGGATATACCAGTACCGGTGGATGGAACGTTGAATTTTGTAAGTGGCACACTTAATTGGTTTGAAGATAAGGATTATAATATTGTTTCTTTTAATTTGGTAAATGAAACATATCAAATATTTATGCAGCCTGGTTATGGAATAGAAAATGTGGTTAGTGTGAATTTGGGTGTATTGAGGGATTGCTTGTGTATATTCGCCAACACACGTGATTTTTTTGATGTTTGGCAAATGAAGCAGATTGGAAATGAAGAGTCTTGGTCTAAATTGTGTCGAGTTCCGTTTTGTTCATATTTTTCCTCTATAAAGGAAATATGGATTTCTGATGATGACCAGGTGTTTTTGGTATATACAAAATTGTTGAGAAAGAATGTGGTTGTTTTCGATATCAATAGTAATATTTTTAAGATTCCTAAGATTCAAAAGATCGATAGTTCGATTGAACCTAAAATTTATGTTGAGAGTTTGATATCACCTTGTTTTTAACTTTAAGGGATAAGGGATATGAAGTTCATTTTTGTAAATTGATCATTAGTGTAATCATGTAATAACAATTTATCTTCTTTAAATATTGAAATCTAGATAATATTGGTAGTTATTTTATGGATCATTGTTAATTAATAATTGAGTGAATTTGTTATTTGTTAAATTTTCTATGTTATTCTCATTTATTAGATGGTTGGAGTTGTTTGTTTTTTCACCCTGCAATACTTTTTACATAGTTCACAGAAATAAATTGCATTAAATATTTTAATTCTCTAAAATTAAAATCATGATTTAGCTATTAAAAAAAATTAATGGTATACTTGTTAAAATATCTGCTATATGTTGTACAAATTTTATTAAGTTTGCTTCAAATTTTGCACACCATACATTATGACCTAGAAAAATCAAATCGTAAAATGAATTTAGTATATAACAAGAGTTTCAAAAGTTCTAATAAACACACAAAAAATTGAAAAACGCATGCAAGTCTAAAAACAACCACTCGGAATTAATGTGAACCCATTATGTTTTTTTCCCCTATATGCAATTATGCTATATCCTTATTTTTTTATATGAGAGATAACAACTTGCTACCATCCAAAATGTTTAAAAAAGAAGAGAAGAACCAAAAAAGTGGGAGGAGTACCAAGACTAGAGCCTCTATAGAGATTTACAAATCTAAAATTAGGATAGCCAATGTAAAAGCTCCTATTGGACAAAGGATCCTTAGGCGAGGGTGAGCATAGTCCTAGGCGTGATGGGGTGTGTTAAGAGTTTCACATAGGATAATATATGGCATGAACATGTTCTTATAAGTAGGAACAATCCTCATCCTACAAGCTGGTTTTGTAGGGATGAGTTAGGCCAAAACATATTTCTTAACATGATGTCAGAATCTCGTTTAAGGTCCGGTGGGTCACTTTCTATGGTTTCCGCTATCGGGTTACCCACCATTTATTTCCATGCTCCAGTTGTCTAGTCCTGGACGTGAGGGGGTGTGTTAAGAGTTCTACATCGGACAATATATAGACTGAACATGTAAGATTCAGTGGGTCACTTTCTATTGTTTGCGTTATCGGGCCACCCACCATTTATTTTCACGCTCCAGTTGTCTATTCCTAGGCGTGAGGGAGTGTGTTAAGAGTCTCACATCAGACAATATATGGCTTAAATATGTCCTAATAAGTTAGGGTAATCCTCACCTTACAAACCAATTTTGTATGGATGAGTTAGGTCAAACCAAGTTTCTTAACATATATGTTTAATTATAGTTAAATAATTTCATAATATAAAATTATTATTTATTTCAATATTTTTTACTATAATTTTTAACATTTGTCACACTTTGTTTTTAACCTCAATTTTAAAATGTCAAAACATCAACAAATTGGGATTCTCTCCATTTTCTAAAGGAAGTGAAGTCTGAAGAGCACTATATTAAAATTTTGTGGTATAATACATTTATATTATTAAACACCAACATCTCTTTATTAAAAGTTAAAATCTTATGCAGCCTAATTATGGAATTGAAAATGTGGTTAGAGTGAATTTGAGTGTGTTGAGGGGCTGTTTGTGTATATTAGCCCGTTCACGTGATTTTTTTGATGTTTGGCAAATGAAGCAGTTCATAAATGAAGAGTCATGGTCTAAATTGTGCCGAGTTCCTTTTCGTTCATGTTTTTCCTCTATGAATGCAATATGTATTTCTGATGATGACCAAGTGTTTTTGGTATATACAGAATTGTTGAGAAAGAATGTGGTTGTTTTCGATATCAATAATAGTATTTTTAAGATTCTAAGATTCAAATGATCAATTGTTTGATTGAGCCTAAAGTTTATGTTAAGAGTTTGATATCACCTTGTTTTTAACTTCAAGGGATATGAAGTTTCATTTTTTTAAATTGATTATTAATATAGTCATATAATAACATTTTTTCTGTTTCAAATTTTTAAATCTAGAAAATATTAGTAGTTATTTCATGGATCATTATTAATTAATAGTTGAGTAAATTTGAAATTTGTTAAAATTTCTATGTTATTCTCATTTATTAGATTGTTAGAGTTGTTTGTTTTTTTCACCCTGCAATACTTTTAACACATTTCAAAAAAAATGAATTGCTTCAAATCTTTTGATTCTCTAAAATTTAAACCATGATTCGACTATTTAAACAAATTAATGGTATAGTTGTTAAAAATGTATGATATCTCTAGTACAACTTTTATTAAGTTGGCTTCAAATCTTGCACACCATACAATATGCCCTAGAAAAATTTAATAGTAAAATGCATTTAGTTCATATTAAGAGTTTCAAAAGTTTTAATAGATATCATGGTGGTTTCAATAAATACACAAAAAATTAAAAAACGTATGCAAGTCTCAAAAGAATCACTTGCAGTTAATGTGAAGTAGTTATGTTTTTCCTTATATGTAGTTATATTACATCCTTCTTTTTTAAATGAGAGATAGCAACATGCTTCCATCCAAAATGTATATAAAAGAAGAGAAAGAACCACAAAAATGGAAGCATAGTTTAGCAGCAAAACCACACTAAAAATACACTACTAGAAAAAAAACACTTTTGACCTCGGACGCAAGATGCATTTAACGTCACCTACAGAAGCGAGGTAATAAAGGGCGTTTCATGGCAAATGTCATTGCAAACTTTAAAGTGATAGATATAGATAATTTCAAGAGTTTTATGTTGTTTTATCATCAATTTTTTATATTCAGCATACTTTTATAATGAAAGTTTCTTATGTTTCACGCGAATCACTAATGGAAGTGTCTTGAGCGTTGATACTCATCAAATGGACGATGAAGATTTGTTTAAGGACGATGATCAATACCCCCAATAATCATGCTAAATTATCCCCTCAGTTTTTCAAAACTGAGGTAAAATATGTTTACCCCTCGGTTTCAATAGAAAATCGAGCTATATAAGCTTTTTTTTTCTTCAAAATATTACATTGTTTATATAAAATATTAAAATACATTGATTACAAGAAATCCAGATTTATCATCTTCACTGTTATTCTTTGAGAACAACAAATTCAGATTTTGTTGCATATCCATCTAATCTTTTCAAAGGTTGAACTCCCTTCTTTATTTAATTTGAAGTAATTCAATTGATTATTTTTTAGGTGTAAGATTTTCTTGCAATTCTAAAGTCGAATCACAACCGAATCTAGATTTACGATTCTATATTATAACTGCTAGGTGAAAAAAATCGTATTAAACTAGATAAGCTAACACCTTTCTAGAACTTTTGAGAACTAGATTTACAATTTTTTTCTACTTAACATCTAGCTCTAGTATGAATTTATTCATTCACAAAAGTTCTCAAGACTTTTCAGTTGTTGCAATATACTCAGTCTCAATAGTAAATAAATCTACACACTTTTGCAACCTTAATTGACAAGATAAGGGATTTGAATTCCTTGAAGTCAGTTGACTCTATCTCTTTTCACTTTGTATTTATTATTAAGAGTAGATCACACTGACCTCCATTGAGTTCAATTAAAATAGCACTGATACCTCCTCTAATTTTAAAATATACACTAACGTCTCTTGAGGTTTATTAAAATGACACTAACACCCTCTCTAATTTTAAAACATGCACTAACCTCCTCTGAGATCTATTTAAATAACAATGACACCCCACTCTAATTTTTAGAAACAACAAAAAACTGTAGATATATATGACATTTATCTATGATTTTCTGCCTGCCACTAAAAAAATCTCATTGGTATATATAAATATAAGGGTGGTTCCTACATATTTATTTACCTACGATTTTTGGTCTATAACTAAAAACTTTCGTTGGTATATCTCAACTTAGGAGAAATTACTGCATATTTTCCAACTACAGATACTAACGTTATTTTAACATACCTCAACAGAGGTGAGTATAATTTTCTCTATTATTAATGAATATGATGTATTGATCAATATGATGTATTGATCAACATGTCTAATAGTTTATATATAATTAACTGTAGTGACTACTCCCTCTGATCATTATTATAAGCAAATATTTTTTTTTAGGTTCATTGAATATTAAATGTATCGGGTCTTTTTTGTAGATCGCATTCATTCATTACTCAATGAACCTAAAAAGAGAATATTTGCTTATAATTCAGGTTGGAGGGAGTATATTAGATCCTAAAGTATCTAATGATTTATATACAAGGTCGGTCTTGTGTCTGTGCAAACTGGACCACAACATACAAACCTCAAAAAAGTATAAGAGTCGAATCGGAGAAAAAAATATCATTCTTCATTTATTTTTATAACTACACTAATAATAGAAAAGTTACACAGCACATATATATTAATTATATTTAATTTAATACATGAAATTTAGAATATGACTTTCAAATTGATTGAGAGGGTCCTCTTTATATATAAGAGAGTGTGGAAAAGGACTTGGCTTTTGACCATACCATCACCATCATCTTCATAACATACACAGCCTCCCTATAGTCATCATTGGCCATTGGCTCATCATCAATAATTTCTTCAACTTTTATAGTAACAACTAACAAGAAAACTTTGGGATTAATTGAATTGTGCTAAGCTTCTACTGCCTTCAATTTGTTGCTTTAATATGTTGTTAGTGTTCTTATTAGTTACAAGTTTATTTGGTATAAATTAGATTATCGACTCACAATTTCTTTTTGATAAAATAGAGCTTAAAACTATGTTTGGTATAAAAAAAAGCAATAACAAATAAGTTGACTTATCGCAGAAGAATTTATAAGCTAGTTTGATGGTTGATAATAATAAATTAATTGACTTAATTTGTAATATTTACATAGATATAATTAAAAGGCAAAATTATAAACCACAATACATTTGAAATAAAATGGCGACCATATCTTCTCACGTGTCACAGACTTTAAATATTTTAGGTCAGTAATATAAAACGAGAGAGAAATAGAAGAGATGTATATTACCGAATTTAAGATGGGTGATACTGGTTGAAATAGAGGAGGGTTTTAGGGGTTTTATGTGACACAAAAGTGCTGATAAAGTTGAAAGAAAATTTTAGCAGATTGTCATAAGACCTGTGATGTTGTACAAGATAGAATGTTGGCAATTAAGAATTAACATAAGAACAAAATAAGTGTAGCAGAGATGAAAATGTTGTGTTGGATGTGTGTTTATAATAGACAGTATAAGATTAGAAATGACAATATTAGAGACAGCGATAGGGAAACGACTATCATAAAAAAATAGAAAATAGACTTATGTAATTTGAGCATATAGAGAAAAGACTTATAAATTATGCGGTAAGGAGATTAGACCAAACGGAGAAACTAAAGGTAAATGAAGACCTTGAAAAATATAAGATAAATTATTTTAAAAAAATCTTAATATTAGTGTTTTGGACAGAAACATGGTCCTGAATTGAAGATTAAGATAAAGTTGATCCATATACTTAATATAACCAGACTTGTTGTTATATATAGCTGTGATATTTCTACTTAATTCATGATGTTTCAAGATAAACTCTAGTCCCTATAGTCCCTAATAGTCAAGATTAACTCTTGTTAAAAGGAAATAGGTTAGTTGAGCCTTCTATTGAAAAACCTATTAGGTGAAATTGTAAGCTTTCAATGCCTATTATTCATATTTTTAGGGTCTTTGAGAGTTAAATTTGTAAGAGTTTTGGAGGAAATTTTTTTTTTGGAGGACTACGTATATATTTTATGTTTAATATTTTAAAAAAGTTTAAAAAATAATATAATGCATTAGCATATAAAATTATTATTTTTTTATTTTTTAAAATACCAAACATATATCAAAATATAGACGCAGCCATCCAAAATCTTTCCCTCCAATCTTGAATCTCCATCTTTGATTAAAATTATTGTTTTGTGAGAAAGTGTTGTTCTGATATTGCATAGGTCTTTGGTTCCCTACATAGTTTACTTCTTTATCTTTAAGATTGCAAAATTCGATTCAAAGTTTCTAATGCCTTCAATCCGTTGCTTTAAGATGTCGTTAGTGTTCTTATTAGTTACAAGTTTATTTGGTATAAATTAGATTATCGGCTCACAATTTCTTCTTAATCAAATAGAGCTTAAAACTATGTTTGGTATGGAAAAAGCAATAACAAAAAAGTTGACTTCTCTCAGAAGAATTTATAAGCTAGTTTGATGGTTGATAAATAATAAATTAATTGATTTAATTTGTAATATTTACATAGATATATTTAAAATGCAAAATTATAAACCACAATACATTTGAAATAAAATGGAGACCATAGCTTCTCACGTGTAAATCACCGAATTTAAGATGGGTGATACCGGTTGAAATAGAGGAGAGTTTTAGGGACTTTATGTGACACAAAAGTACCAATAAAGTTGAAGGAGAATTTTAGCAGATTGTCATAAGACCTGTGATGTTGTAGAAGATAGAATGTTGGGCGATTAAGAATTAACATAAGAACAAAATAAGTGTAGCAGAAATGAAAATGTTGTGTTGGATGTGTTTATATCAGACAATATAAGATTAGAAATGACAATATTAGAAACAACGATGGAAAAATGTATATAAAAGTATATAAAATTAACTTATGTGATTTGAGCCTATAGAGAAAAGACTTATAAATTATTCGGTAAGAAAATTAGACCAAATAGAAAAACTAAAAGTAAATGAAGAACTGGAAAAATATAAGAGAAATTATTTTAAATTTTTTAATATTAACGTTTTGGATAGAAGTATGGTTCTGACTTGAATATTAAGATAAAATTAATCCATACAGTTAATAAAATAAGACTTGTTGTTATATATAGCGTGATATATATATTTTTTTTTTTTTTACAGAACGGTGATATTTCTACTTAATTCATGATGTTTCAAGATTAACTCCAGTCGCTATAGTCCCTCCTAATTAATGTTTACATGTAAATTGTCATATAGTGCACTAAATTCATATTTTAGTGTATTTAACTGATCTAGTAAGCCCTTCAGCCAAAAGAAAATGAATTAATAGATTATAGCACAAAAAAAAAAATGAATTAATAGTCAAGAGTCTCGTTAAAAGGAAATAGATTAGTTGAGCCTTCTATTAAAAAACCTATTAGGTGAAATTGTAAGCTTTCAATGTCTATTATTCATATTTTTAGGGTCTTTAGAGTTGAATTTGTAAGAGTTTTGGAGGAAAGCTTTTTTTGGAGGACTACGTATATATTTTAAAATATGTTTAATATTTTAAAAAAGTTTAAAAAATAATATAATGCATTAGCATATAAAATTATGTTGTTTTTTAAATTTTTTAAAAATACCAGACACATATCAAAATATAGACGCAACCATTCAAATTTTTTCCCTCCAACCTTGAATCTCCATCTTTGATTAAAATTATTGTTTTGTTAGAAATTGTTGTTCTGATATTGCATAGGCCTTTGTTTCCCTACGTAGTTTACTTCCTTATCTGTAAGATGGCGAAACTCGACTCAAAGGTCCTTGCTTCAGAGTTCACTATATAATATGTAGGGTATGTTTGAGGTACTTCATGCATCTCTTTCAGTTGTTGGGGCAATTTTAACAGTTGTTTGGTCAGTTTATTAATTATTTGGATCAATATATTATTTTGAGCAAGAATAACAACATTAGTGTTTAGTCATATGATACCATTCTTCCTTTAGGAAGGATTTTTGTTGTGTTGTCCTTAATGATCATTAGGCGTCATTCTCTTGTTGCATCTTCCACACTTTTGGACATGAGAGAATCCCTAGCGATATCATATATAATAACAACTTCGGTTGCTATTGGAGTTCAATTCTAAAGATGTGTATTGTGTGGGTTCGTCAAAACCATGGTTTGGACATTGTCACAACATGGGCTTATATCTTTTCCACTCCTCCGTAGAGTTTCCGTTGCGCCTTGGAAAAATACCATGATGGTTGTCTTAACTTCCATGAATTTGTTGTGAGGAAAGAACTAGTAACAAACCCGTGCCTTCGCACGGGTTCTGGTATGGGGCGCACATTTGTTTCAAATGTATGTTTTTTATTAGAAAAATATTTGATACTTGTGAAAAAATAATAATTGAATGTATAAAAAAATGTTTGGTACCCGTGAAAAATAATAATTGAATGTATAGAAAAATGTATGTTACTTGTGAAAAATAATAATTGAATGCATAGAAAAAATTCCGATGCTTGTGAAAAATAATAATTGAGTGTTTAGAAAAATGTCTGGTACCCGTAAAAAAATAATAATTGAATATTTAAAAAAATGTATGGTACTCGTGAAAAAAATAATTGAATGTATAGAAAAATGTCCGGTATCCGTTAAAAAATAATAATTGACTGTTTAGAAAAATGTCTAGTACCCGTGAAAAAATAATAATTGGATATATAGAAAAATGTTCGATACCCGTAAAAAAATAACAATTGAATGTTTAGAAAAATGTGTGTTAGTTACCAATTTGTGTAAATATCTTAGGTAATTTTTGGTAACTCTCAAGTCTTTTTGTGGTTAATAGTAGTATTTTATTGTCATTTGGTATATATTTATTCTTATATTTATATTATTGTTGAATAGTTCTTATCTTTGCAATCTATGTTGGATTTTGTAGTTTTTATAGATAATTGGAAGCTGGGACCATGGAAAAAAGCACTTTGAAGATGTTCCAAGACCAAAGCCTAGGATTGCTGAAAAGAGGTAGCGCGCTAAGCGGGGTTGAGCCCGCTAAGCGCGCTTTTGAAGAAAAGAAGGAAGTTCTGGCAGAGAGTTCCGCGCTAAGCGAGGTCTGGAGCCCGCTTAGCGCGGTTGGGCGGTTTGAGCAATTATTGATAGCGCGCTTAGCGGGCTGCACCGCGCTAAGCGCGGTCTGCGAAACTTTGTTTATTTGTTTATGGGCCAGATCACTTTGAAAGGAGGTTGGAGATATTTTAGAGAGAAACAAGAGCAAAATACACTGTAGCAAATATAGAGTTGAAGATTGGAAGCCTTGATCGTCGATTAATCGCCATTGGATGCTTGTTAATCTTCATCCTTACCTTCTTGTGCAAGCTACCATTCTCATGGATAGCTAAACCACTTTTGTATCAAGATAAGATGTAATCTTCCTAGCCTTTTGTATGTTTTTCTTGTGAATATATGTGTATGAACAAGTGATGATCAATATAGATGGTTTAGTTTGTTATTAAAGCTTTTCCTTTGGTATAAATGTTTGAGACATCAATGTTTGTATCTAGACTTAACTAATCATCTTTCAAACTATAAGTTGCAGACATGGATTTAGAGTTTGATGTTTACTAAGTATCGGTCCTTAAAACGTTATTTGTATTGTTTAAACGGTGGAGAAATCGTCGGTTAAACACTACGGTAAATCTAACTATATCGTTGCGGACACGGACGATATAGGTGTCGATACGTAATTATATTGATCGTTAGCAAGTTCATAAGCATCTATTTATAAGGAGACATACAAATTTAGGTCGATGAAATCGAATCTTGATACATATTCTTTAACTTAGAACTTTCATTAATTTACTCTTTGCTACTAAAAGAATTGAATGATCTTTTGCAAACCTAAAACTAAAGTAACATTAACTCAAGACAAAATAGGCTATAGAACGGCGGTGATATCGCAATAATCCCTGTGGAGACGATAATATCGAAAAGTACACCACAATACTCTTTCAACAAAATGGCGCCGTTGCCGGGGATTGTTGTTTAGATATTGCAAGCATTGCAATAGTTGGTTTTGTATTGAGTCTTATAATTAATATCTTGTTTCTAAATTTATTTTCCTTGTGTTTGTTAATTTGCTTGGTTAGTTTTTCAGATTACAGTTTATGCGAGGACGTGTACCTGCAGATCAACTCCTTTTTGATCCTGAGATTGAGAGGACTGCTCGTAGAGAGAATAGCAAAACTCGTAGGAGGAGACAACTAGCTAGGGAAAGAAGACAGCAACAAGAGGCATCTTCTTCTTCAACTCCTGTTGAAAACTTGGTTGAGGAAGAAATGGCTGCGGATCCACCACCTCGAGGGCCATGTGTTAACAGCCCTCGTCTCAATGCACAATTTGCTCGTGATCAGGCCAATGGAAGAAACTCCGAAATGAAGACGGGGTTACTTCAATTATTATACCAAAATCCGTTCACAGGGGCAGATCACGAGGATCCATTTACTCATCTAACAAAGTTCTACGAGATTGCCGGAACAATTGGTGCTCCGGAAGACCAAGAAGAACAGGTGTTCAGGAGACTTTTTCCTCATTCCTTAATTGGAAAAGCTAAGGAATGGTACCTTGATCAACCTAATAATGTCATGACAAATTGGAACGAGTTAGAAGAGAAGTTCTTGGATCGGTTCTTTCCTCACAATAGGTTCATGGAAGCGAAAACTTCTATTGCGGTGTTCTCTCAAGGTTCGAATGAATCTCTCAATGAAGCATGGGAGAGGTTCAAGTCCATGGTTAGAAAGTGCAAAGGTCATGGGTTTGATGAGTTGTCTCAAATCCATATCTTTAGAAATGGACTCCAACCTCAACCAAAAACTCTTTTAGATGCTACCGCGGGTGGTTCGTTGATGTCAAAAACTGCTGCAGAAGCGATTGCTATCATTGATAGAATGGCTTTGAATGATCATCAAGGGCAACACAATCGTAGTGCATTGCAAAGAAAACCGGGAGTTCTTGAATTGAATACTAGTGATGCAATACTTGCTCAAAACAAGTTATTGACTCAACAAGTAGAATTGCTCACTCAACAAATGTCAAAACTCCCTCAACAAATCAAAGAGATAAATGGGAGCCCTTCTAAAAATCAACATGTGATGTGTTGTGAATTGTGTAGGGGTGACCATCAAACTGGTTTTTGTCCTCCACCGGATGAAGAGGTAGCGCGCTAAGCGGGGTTGAGCCCGCTAAGCGCGCTTTTGAAGAAAAGAAGGAAGTTCTGGCAGAGAGTTCCGCGCTAAGCGAGGTCTGGAGCCCGCTTAGCGCGGTTGGGCGGTTTGAGCAATTATTGATAGCGCGCTTAGCGGGCTGCACCGCGCTAAGCGCGGTCTGCGAAACTTTGTTTATTTGTTTATGGGCCAGATCACTTTGAAAGGTTGGAGATATTTTAGAGAGAAACAAGAGCAAAATACACTGTAGCAAATATAGAGTTGAAGATTGGAAGCCTTGATCGTCGATTAATCGCCATTGGATGCTTGTTAATCTTCATCCTTACCTTCTTGTGCAAGCTACCATTCTCATGGATAGCTAAACCACTTTTGTATCAAGATAAGATGTAATCTTCCTAGCCTTTTGTATGTTTTTCTTGTGAATATATGTGTATGAACAAGTGATGATCAATATAGATGGTTTAGTTTGTTATTAAAGCTTTTCCTTTGGTATAAATGTTTGAGACATCAATGTTTGTATCTAGACTTAACTAATCATCTTTCAAACTATAAGTTGCAGACATGGATTTAGAGTTTGATGTTTACTAAGTATCGGTCCTTAAAACGTTATTTGTATTGTTTAAACGGTGGAGAAATCGTCGGTTAAACACTACGGTAAATCTAACTATATCGTTGCGGACACGGACGATATAGGTGTCGATACGTAATTATATTGATCGTTAGCAAGTTCATAAGCATCTATTTATAAGGAGACATACAAATTTAGGTCGATGAAATCAAATCTTGATACATATTCTTTAACTTAGAACTTTCATTAATTTACTCTTTGCTACTAAAAGAATTGAATGATCTTTTGCAAACCTAAAACTAAAGTAACATTAACTCAAGACAAAATAGGCTATAGAACGGCGGTGATATCGCAATAATCCCTGTGGAGACGATAATATCGAAAAGTACACCACAATACTCTTTCAACAAAATGGCGCCAATTTGTGTTAGTTACCAATTTGTGTAAATATCTTAGGTAATTTTTGGTAACTCTCAAGTCTTTTTGTGGTTAATAGTAGTATTTTATTGTCATTTGGTATATATTTATTCTTATATTTATATTATTGTTGAATAGTTCTTATCTTTGCAATCTATGTTGGATTTTGTAGTTTTTATAGATAATTGGAAGCTGGGACCATGGAAAAAAGCACTTTGAAGATGTTCCAAGACCAAAGCCTAGGATTGCTGAAAAGAGGTAGCGCGCTAAGCGGGGTTGAGCCCGCTAAGCGCGCTTTTGAAGAAAAGAAGGAAGTTCTGGCAGAGAGTTCCGCGCTAAGCGAGGTCTGGAGCCCGCTTAGCGCGGTTGGGCGGTTTGAGCAATTATTGATAGCGCGCTTAGCGGGCTGCACCGCGCTAAGCGCGGTCTGCGAAACTTTGTTTATTTGTTTATGGGCCAGATCACTTTGAAAGGAGGTTGGAGATATTTTAGAGAGAAACAAGAGCAAAATACACTGTAGCAAATATAGAGTTGAAGATTGGAAGCCTTGATCGTCGATTAATCGCCATTGGATGCTTGTTAATCTTCATCCTTACCTTCTTGTGCAAGCTACCATTCTCATGGATAGCTAAACCACTTTTGTATCAAGATAAGATGTAATCTTCCTAGCCTTTTGTATGTTTTTCTTGTGAATATATGTGTATGAACAAGTGATGATCAATATAGATGGTTTAGTTTGTTATTAAAGCTTTTCCTTTGGTATAAATGTTTGAGACATCAATGTTTGTATCTAGACTTAACTAATCATCTTTCAAACTATAAGTTGCAGACATGGATTTAGAGTTTGATGTTTACTAAGTATCGGTCCTTAAAACGTTATTTGTATTGTTTAAACGGTGGAGAAATCGTCGGTTAAACACTACGGTAAATCTAACTATATCGTTGCGGACACGGACGATATAGGTGTCGATACGTAATTATATTGATCGTTAGCAAGTTCATAAGCATCTATTTATAAGGAGACATACAAATTTAGGTCGATGAAATCGAATCTTGATACATATTCTTTAACTTAGAACTTTCATTAATTTACTCTTTGCTACTAAAAGAATTGAATGATCTTTTGCAAACCTAAAACTAAAGTAACATTAACTCAAGACAAAATAGGCTATAGAACGGCGGTGATATCGCAATAATCCCTGTGGAGACGATAATATCGAAAAGTACACCACAATACTCTTTCAACAAAATGGCGCCGTTGCCGGGGAGTTCTTGAATTGAATACTAGTGATGCAATACTTGCTCAAAACAAGTTATTGACTCAACAAGTAGAATTGCTCACTCAACAAATGTCAAAACTCCCTCAACAAATCAAAGAGATAAATGGGAGCCCTTCTAAAAATCAACATGTGATGTGTTGTGAATTGTGTAGGGGTGACCATCAAACTGGTTTTTGTCCTCCACCGGATGAAGAGGTGAATTATGTGTCTAATCCTAATCAAGGATATGGTGGAAGACAACAACAACAACCTTACAACAATAACCAAGGTTACCAACAAAGAGGTAATCAAGGTTATCAACAAGGATGGAGGCCGGAAGCGGGCCCATCGAATCGTCAAAATCCTTATCAAGGCGGTTACAATGAACAACCTCAACAAACAAAGCTTTCTATCGAGGACACTCTTAGCCAATTCATGCAATTGCAAATTGCAAGCCAAAAGAGTACGGATGCCGCAATTAAGAACCTTGAAACTCAAGTCGGGCAATTGTCAAAGCAACTTGCCAATCAAAACAAAGGTCCTTTTCCGGCTACTACACAAGAAAATCCTCGTGAGCATTGTAAGTCAATTCTAACTCGTAGCGGTAGAAATATTGATATGGGTGTAGGAGAAATAGTTGAGGAAGAGATTGTTGAGAGTGAGAAAGATAGGGTGATTGAAGTAGAAAAAAATGTTGAGGGTGATTTAGTTGAAAATGAGAAAGAGAAAGAATTAGTGGAAAAAGAAACTCTTGAGAAAGTTGTAGAAAAAGAGAGAAAAAAATTGAGTGTGAGTGAAAAGGGAAAGAAGAAGGTGGATGATTCTATACAAGTGAAGAAATTACCTTACCCTCCCGGTCCGTCAAAGAAAGAAGATGCAAAGCACTATGCTCGGTTCTTGGACATTTTTAGCAAGTTGCAAATCAATGTTCCTTTTTCCGAGGCATTAGAGCAAATGCCGATGTATGCAAAATTCATCAAAGACATCATCACTAAGAAGAGAAGATTCTTGGATCCGGAGGTAGTAACGGTGAGCTCTTGTTGTAATGCGTTAATTCAACGCACTACTCCGATAAAATCAAATGATCCTGGGCGGGTAACCTTACCGGTGTCTATTGGAAATGTTCACATAGGCAAAGGTTTGGTAGATACCGGTTCTAGCATTAATTTGATCCCATTGTCTATGGTGAGAAGATTAGGAATCAATGATTTGAAGCCGACAAGAATGACGTTATCATTAGCAGATAAATCCACAGCTCATCCTCATGGAGTTGCGGAAGACTTGCTTGTCAAGGTTGACAAATTTTGGTATCCTGTTGATTTTATCGTCATAGACATGGAAGAAGATCCTGAGATTCCATTGATCTTAGGAAGGCCTTTTATGAAGACGGCCAGAATGATGATCGATATTGATGATGGCTTAATGAAATTAAGGTACCAAGATGAAGAATTATGTCTTGATCTCTTTGAAGCCATCAAGCATCCTAATGATGAGGATGATTGTTTTAGAATCGATGCTACCGAAAGGGCTATTATGAAAGTGGAGAATCAAATGTACTTGTCGAATCCTCTTGAGAAGACTTTAATGGAAGCTCTCGAAGTTCTCACCAAAGATCAAGAGAAGGAAATTGAAGATTGCTTGAGAAATTTAGAGGCTTGTGAGGAGATGAATCCATTTGAAACTCAAATTGAAGAGTTGAAGGATGAACCTAAAGTTGAAGAGCAAAAGGTGGAGTTGAATGTGTTACCATCTCACTTGAAATACGTGTTTCTCGGTGACAATTCTACTAAGCCGGTTATCATTAATAGTGGTTTGTCTAACAAGGAAGAGCATCGATTGAAGGAAGTGTTGACGAAGAATCAAGAAGCAATAGGATGGGTTTTATCCGACTTGAAGGGTATTAGTCCGGCCTATTGTATGCATAAGATTATGTTAGAAGATGATTTTCGGCCCGTGGCACAACCTCAAAGGCGATTGAATCCAACCATGAAAGAAGTTGTTAGAAAAGAGGTTGTGAAGTTATTAGAGGCGGGGATGATTTATCCCATCTCCGATAGTGAATGGGTGAGCCCGGTGCATGTGGTTCCTAAGAAGGGTGGATTGACAGTTGTGAGAAATGAGAAAAACGAGTTGATTCCTTCGAGAGCGGTGACTGGGTGGCGAATGTGTATTGATTATAGGAGGTTGAACCAAGCAACAAGAAAAGATCACTTTCCATTACCTTTTATGGATCAAATGTTAGAGAGGTTAGCCGGAAGAAATTTCTATTGTTTCTTGGATGGTTATTCGGGATACAATCAAATATCAGTGAATCCGGCGGACCACGAGAAAACTGCTTTTACATGTCCTTTTGGCGTTTTTGCATACCGAAGAATGCCATTTGGACTATGTAATGCTCCTGCAACATTTCAAAGGTGCATGCAAGCTATCTTCTCAGATTTGATCGAAAAAAGCATTGAGGTGTTCATGGATGATTTTTCTGTGTACGGGTCATCATTTGACTTGTGCTTGAAGAACCTTGATGTGGTGATGGCGAGATGCATTGAAACAAATTTGGTTCTCAACTGGGAGAAATGCACTTTCATGGTGACGGATGGGATTGTTCTTGGCCACAAGGTTTCTTCAAAGGGTCTTGAGGTCGATCCGGCAAAAATTGAAGTTATTGAAAAGCTTCCCCCTCCGGTGAATGTGAAAGGCATAAGGAGCTTTTTGGGACATGCTGGGTTCTATAGAAGATTCATCAAGGATTTCTCCAAGGTCGCAAAGCCTTTGAGTAATTTGCTCAACAAAGGTATGGAATTTAATTTTGATGAATCATGTCTAAAAGCTTTCCTAGAGCTTAAAGCAAATTTGACCACCACACCCATAATTGTCGCTCCTAATTGGTCGCTTGAGTTTGAACTCATGTGCGATGCGAGTGACTATGCGGTTGGTGCGGTCTTAGGCCAAAGGAAGAACAAACAATTCCATGCTATACATTATGCGAGCAAAGTTTTAAATGGGGCACAGGTTAACTATGCCACCACAGAAAAAGAATTGCTCGCAATTGTATTTGCATTGGAAAAGTTTCGTCCTTACCTCATTGGTTCTAAAGTTGTGTGTTATACTGATCATGCCGCAATCAAATATCTTCTCACCAAGCCTGATTCAAAACAGAGGCTTATTCGGTGGATTCTTTTGCTTCAAGAATTCGATCTTGAAGTGAAAGATAAGAAAGGTACAGAAAATTTGATTGCGGATCATTTGTCTCGGTTAGTGAATACCGAGGTGACAAACAATGAAAAAGAGGTGAGGGAAGAATTCCCCGATGAAAAACTGTACATGGTACAAGAAGTTAGACCCTGGTTCGCAGATATGGCTAATCATAAAGCATCTGGCTGGATACCGGAGGATCTAACTTGGAATCAAAGAAAAAAGTTTTTAAACGATGCTAATTTTTATGTTTGGGACGATCCTCACTTGTTTAAGTTAAGTAGTGACAATCTTTTGAGAAGATGTGTCGCGGATGAGGAGGCAAAAAGCATTTTGTGGCATTGCCACAATTCGCCGTATGGTGGTCATTTTAATGGTTTGCGTACGGCCACAAAAGTCCTTCAATCGGGATTTTGGTGGCCTACTTTGTTCAAAGATGCTTACCACCATGTTGCCTCATGCGACAGTTGTCAAAGAACTGGTGGAATAGGGAAAAGAGAGGAAATGCCCCTCCAAAGTATTGTAGAAGTTGAGGTATTTGATTGTTGGGGTATTGACTTTGTTGGACCATTCCCTTCCTCAATGTCAAATGAATACATCTTGGTAGCTGTGGATTACGTGTCTAAGTGGGTGGAAGCGATTGCTTCACCCAAAGCGGATGGTAAGACCGTGATAAAGTTTTTGAAGAAAAATATATTTTCGCGGTTTGGCTCGCCAAGAGTATTAATTAGTGATGGTGGATCTCATTTCTGTAATGCTCCGCTTGAAAAAGTGTTGGAGCAATATGGAGTAAAGCACAAGGTAGCTACTCCATATCATCCACAAACTAATGGGCAAGTTGAGAGGACCAATCGAGAGATTAAGAGAATTCTTGAGAAAACTGTGTCTAGTTCTAGGAAGGATTGGTCAGTGAAGCTTGATGAAACCTTGTGGGCGTATCGGACCGCTTTCAAAGCACCGATCGGTCTTACACCATTCCAAATGGTGTATGGTAAAAGCTGTCACCTTCCCGTAGAACTAGAACATAAGGCATATTGGGCCTTGAAGCTTTTGAATTTTGACCACAAGTTGTGTGGAGAGAGAAGAAAAATCCAACTTAATGAGTTGGAAGAGATGAGATTGCATGCCTATAAGTCTAATTCGATTTACAAGGAAAAGACCAAATTCTATCATGATAGTAAGGTTAGAATGAAGGACTTTAAGGTAGGGCAATTAGTTTTACTTTTCAATTCCCGGTTAAGACTTTTTCCGGGAAAGTTGAAGTCTAAATGGTCCGGACCGTTTTTGGTCAAAGAGGTTAGAAGCCATGGGGCTATTGTGATAGAGGACCAAAAATCAAAGCAAGAATGGGTAGTTAATGGTCAGAGGTTGAAGGTTTATCGAGGATGCGATTTTAATCGTGAAACTTGTGTTTTATCGTTTGGTGATCCTTGATTGCCTTTGACCGTCGAGCTGACCGACGTTAAACAAAGCGCTTATTGGGAGGCACCCCAATTTGTAAATATTCAGCTTGTTTTATGTGTTTTTTACCGTTTATGTTTTTTGCGTTCTGGTCGAGCCAAAATCAGTCTACCGGTAAAGTTACACTTGCTGGTAGAAGAAAAAATTTTCTGTGTTCTGTCAAGGGCGCTTAGCGCGCCACTAGCCCGCTTAGCGCGCTTTTGCAATTTTGGAACCCCAAGTTCCAGAGACTTGCGCGCTTAGCGCGCTTCAGAGCCCGCTTAGCGCGGGTTGGTTTTTCAGAAGAAAAAAAAAATATTTTTGAATTTTGGGCCTTTGTGTGTTAGACCCGGCCCAGCGCGTTCTGAATGGAGAAAATAGGGTTTTGAGGTTTTGTGGCCTCATTTCCCTCATTTTGCTCTCCTAAAAGAATTTCCTCTCTTGGCTTCTCCATTTTTGTGTTGTTTAGCAATCTAACTCCTTGCTTTTTCTTCTCCTTCATCTTCACCAAGGTAATTTCTCCATTTCCTTTGCTATTTCTTTATGCTTGTTTTATATATTAGGGTTTAATTTTAGTTTAGGAATAGAAATTTTGTGGTTAGGGTTGTTGATTTGAAAACTTAGTGATTCAATCTGGTTTCCGGTGCTTTGTGCTTGTTTAGAATCATATTTGGGTGCTGGAAATGCATGGATGAAACCCTGGTTCGCAGGGGATTTTTTCTGCAAATCGCAGAGCCCGCTTAGCGCGGTAGGCGCGCTTAGCGCGGTCTGGGGATTTCAGAAAAATCCCCTCTTCTCCCTGTTTTTGTTTGATGCAGGAGGAGTGATCTGTTGTTTTAATTCTTGTTATGGCTGTTTAATTTTTGTTATGTATTGTGTTAACATGTTGGTTTTGTGGTGCCGTGTTCCTAATTATTTCAGATGGGACCGAAATTCCTGGGCTCTAAGAAAAGAAAGACCGGAACCGAAGGTGGCAGTTCTTCTCAAGCACCTAGGGCTATTCCGTTTAATCAAAACCGTTTTAAAAGTCATGTTCAGGAGGCGAGGTATAAGAAGTTAGAGGTTAGGACATGGTGGCCAGAGCGAATTGTGAGGATCAATCCTGAGGGAACCTATGGGTGGTGTCATCGCACCATTGAGGAGTATGGTTGGCTTAGACTTTGTGAGCCTGCACCTAAGTTTCATTTGGAGATTGTAAGAGAGTTCTATGCTAATGCCGTTCCAAATGAAGAATTTCCGGTTGAAGGTGTTCCCTTTGAGTTCAAAACTTGGGTGCGTGGTAAGGAAATTGATTTTTCTCGTCAAGCTATCCGTGAGTTTCTTGGAACTCAATTACCTTTTGAGGATGGTGAGCTGTGTGGGTATCATGTGCAATTGGCAAGGGGTAATTTTGATTGGGAGCATCTGAGGGAGGTCTTGTGTTCGGTTGGGCAATCTTATGATCTTAATCCTTCACAGCAGCCCCAGAAATTCTCTAGGAAGTCGTTGTCTACTAATGCTCAGATTCTCATGTCTGTGGTCCTTCATAATTTGAGGCCTAGGAGTCACACTTCTTCTTTACCTGCTGAGTCTGCTGCTTTGGTTGCTCGTATGATTGAGCATGAGCCGATTGATATTACTCGCATTATTGCGAATGAGCTGAAGAGGGTTGCTTTGAGTGGAACTCGCCATGGTGATCGTGCCCCCTGCAAGTTGATATTCCCGGGTTTGATCATGAATCTGTGCAGGAGAGCTAGAGTGCAAATTCCTTCTGAGGGGCTTATGTCCATTGACACTTTTATTGATGATACTTTTATTGAGCGTTACTGTTTGTCCAGGTTAACTGCTGTTCCTGTTGCTGCTGCTCGCCCTGCTCGCCGCCGTAGTGATCCTGATAGAGAGGAGAACTTGGCATTTCATATGGCACATCAGAGAGCATTCATGTTTATGCATGACGCTATGTCTCAGCTGAGGGTGCAGATGATGGAGCCCCATGTGGCTCATCCGTGGAGTTCTCGCCAAGATTTGGTGGATTATGCTAATTGGCCTGAGGTCAGTCCATTTCCTGAGGAGGAGGGAGATGGTGGCGAGAATGAGAATGTGGAAGATGATGATGAGGATGAGTAGTTCTTTTTAGTTAATACTTAGTATGTTTAGTTAGTATGTTTAGTGCTAGTTTTTTTTATTTTTGACTTAAGCTTTGTAGTTTTTGTTCCGTCCTTTTATAGGATGAGGTATTTTGAACCTTAGGCATTGCTATGCCTTTTTGGATATTTTGACACCTGTTGGTGTTTGTTTTTAATTTATTAAGTTTTTAGTTTAATTGCTTTTATTTCTATATACATATGCAATTGTGTTTTTAAATTTTTGTTGTTGTTCTTGTGAAAGTGCTTCCTTTGATGAAGCAAGCTTTTACAACCAATTGGGGCGGTGATGATATAGTGTGAAATTAGCACGTGCAAGGTACATTTCTACCGTTCCTTTAAATATACCATGAATGAGATGCTTGTAACTGTACAATTGAGATGTCATATTTTCTTTAACAAATATAGTTCAATAATGAATCATTTTAGTTCTAAAACTAGTGTGAGGAGCCTTTCCATTGTACATATATATATTATTTTGTGGTTACCAACAATGTGCGTTTAACTCGTGTTTATTATGTTTAATCTTGCGTTTTTTATTTTAATTGTGTAAAGCATGAAAGTGATCAAAGCATTTTGTTTCGCATTACGAGTATAACTTCTCTTCCAAATATAAACTACCCGGTGAGTGTGTGAGTATTTGCTAACCACTTTGAGCCATTTTGCCAAGATTCAATCGGTATCATGTCATGCCTTATAATTGCCGATTTTTGATTTGAATCTTGATGACTTTCTTTGAACCTTGAAAAGTACCATGAAATGTGGTTAGGATTGATTCCTTTTCGCCTTAGAATAGGGAGCATTCGTGATTATGTGGTGGTAATATTCAAGTTGGGGAGAATAAAATTTTGATCTTGGTTGTATTGGTGTGTAGAAGAAAATAAAATTGTGTGATCGGTTGATAAGGATGTGTGGATTTAATCATGATTTGAATGCTCTCTTAGGAATTGACCCCTTTTGTTTCAATGGCCTTGAGAAATGACACTTCCTTGTTAACCAACCCAAGTTTCAACCCTTAAGTCTTTGTGATTCTTGCTTCTACGCTTTTTATATAAATGTTGTGTAGATGATTGCATAATTAATTCTGGATGTTGGCGACATTGTTGTGTGAGTGTTAGGTCCTCAATTTTGTCTCTTACTAGAGAAGTGTGAAGGTTGTGATTCAATTTTGAACTTATTTTGTTTTAGGAGCTGTTTACATCAATTGTGTATTTAGTATTAGTATCTCAAGCATGGTATTATTTGAGCAAGGGTGAGATGTTGCTTGTGTGCTTATGGAATTTGAACCACCCATTTGTTCTTGTCTTAGCTTGTGCTCTCTTGGTTTTGCTTGTTGATTGTTTTTGTGTTTGTTTTCGTTTGAGGACAAACAAAGGTTTAGTTGGGGAGAGTTGTTAGTTACCAATTTGTGTAAATATCTTAGGTAATTTTTGGTAACTCTCAAGTCTTTTTGTGGTTAATAGTAGTATTTTATTGTCATTTGGTATATATTTATTCTTATATTTATATTATTGTTGAATAGTTCTTATCTTTGCAATCTATGTTGGATTTTGTAGTTTTTATAGATAATTGGAAGCTGGGACCATGGAAAAAAGCACTTTGAAGATGTTCCAAGACCAAAGCCTAGGATTGCTGAAAAGAGGTAGCGCGTTAAGCGGGGTTGAGCCCGCTAAGCGCGCTTTTGAAGAAAAGAAGGAAGTTCTGGCAGAGAGTTCCGCGCTAAGCGAGGTCTGGAGCCCGCTTAGCGCGGTTGGGCGGTTTGAGCAATTATTGATAGCGCGCTTAGCGGGCTGCACCGCGCTAAGCGCGGTCTGCGAAACTTTGTTTATTTGTTTATGGGCCAGATCACTTTGAAAGGAGGTTGGAGATATTTTAGAGAGAAACAAGAGCAAAATACACTGTAGCAAATATAGAGTTGAAGATTGGAAGCCTTGATCGTCGATTAATCGCCATTGGATGCTTGTTAATCTTCATCCTTACCTTCTTGTGCAAGCTACCATTCTCATGGATAGCTAAACCACTTTTGTATCAAGATAAGATGTAATCTTCCTAGCCTTTTGTATGTTTTTCTTGTGAATATATGTGTATGAACAAGTGATGATCAATATAGATGGTTTAGTTTGTTATTAAAGCTTTTCCTTTGGTATAAATGTTTGAGACATCAATGTTTGTATCTAGACTTAACTAATCATCTTTCAAACTATAAGTTGCAGACATGGATTTAGAGTTTGATGTTTACTAAGTATCGGTCCTTAAAACGTTATTTGTATTGTTTAAACGGTGGAGAAATCGTCGGTTAAACACTACGGTAAATCTAACTATATCGTTGCGGACACGGACGATATAGGTGTCGATACGTAATTATATTGATCGTTAGCAAGTTCATAAGCATCTATTTATAAGGAGACATACAAATTTAGGTCGATGAAATCGAATCTTGATACATATTCTTTAACTTAGAACTTTCATTAATTTACTCTTTGCTACTAAAAGAATTGAATGATCTTTTGCAAACCTAAAACTAAAGTAACATTAACTCAAGACAAAATAGGCTATAGAACGGCGGTGATATCGCAATAATCCCTGTGGAGACGATAATATCGAAAAGTACACCACAATACTCTTTCAACAATGTGGTACCCGTGAAAAATTATAATCTAAATATATAGAAAAATGTCCGATACCCGTGAAAAAATTATAATCTAAATATATAGAAAAATGTCCGATACCCGTTAAAATATAATAATTAAATGTATAAAAAAATACCTAGTACTCGTAAAATTGAAATAAATTGGATAACTGTTGAGTCCTATCTACTAATATTTTTTATGCTAATGTTTTTAAAAATCTAAAAAAATATTATAAATAAATAAATATTTAGTTGGTTTATAAAAAATAAATTATAATTTTGTTCTTAACTTCTTAAATAAAAGAAAAATAATTTAAGTATATTATATTTATGTTTTTTTGAAAATGAAGAATTTTTTAAAAAAATATTATAGAAACTTAGTTAAATATGGAGATCTCATCAAAACTTATTTTCTATATAGATGTCTTTTCTCTCTCCCAAAAATTAGCAAAATAAAAATTAGTTTTTATGGTAATTTTTAGATCTAAATAGTAAAATGTAGGTATAATAAGGAAAGAAAAAATAGCATTTTTCAAGAAATGATTTTTTATCTAAAAAAATAGAAGCATGCATTGCAAAATTGAAAGTGTTGGAAGAGTTGGAAAAGAGCTCTTAGTAGAATACCCCACCAATTTGTCTTTGTTGTTCTCATTGTTGATGTAGGTTGATCTAGATAACACTCCTTTGTTTTTTCAATGAGAGAGTGTGGAAACAATCAAAGGAATACTTTTTTTAGACTCAACTACTAACTTGAATATAACTTGAATATTGAAGTGTTAATTGTATGCGTCCACTCCTATGTAATCGCTCGAGAGAGTAGCATCACAAGGCCAAGCCATCATGAGTCCACCAACTGTATTTTATCGCTTTTCTCGTTTCATATTTATTAATTAAGGAATCAAATGACTAAAAAAATTTAAGCTAATGGACTTTAATTAAACATTTAACTACTACTTAAATATTTAAATTTTATCTTATTCATTTACTTCCTCATTGGTTGTTAACCTTATAATTTTTCATAATACTTTTTAAAAAAATATTATTAATTCCTTAATATTAAAAACAGTTTATCACTAATTCCTTTTTTTCCTTCCATCTATTTTAATTTCTCTCCAACCAATACCAATCGCAAACACACTCCTTTTATGTGAATCATGTACTATTTTATTAACAACTAGTAAGATACCCGTGTGTGATATTGTATAAAATTTAATTAGATACATATTAATTTAAAATGAATTGTTTAATTGTAAATGAAAAAAATCATATAAATTCAATTATATTAAATAATTATATATAAAAAATTGTAACTTGGAGAAAAAAAAAATGAAATTTTAACATTTAAAAATAAAAATTATCTCTCAATTAATAGTAGTTGTTGATTAAAATAAAATAGATATTGTATTGATAATGACCCGTGAAATAAAAAAAAATCTTTGATGCAATATAAAATATATTTAAATACAAATATAAAATGAACAATAATTATATAAATTTAATTGCATTAAATAATCATAAAAAAATTTGAGATGGAGAAAATTAAAAAAAGAAAATATTATCACTCAAATAAAGAAAATGATTGGTTAAAATAAAATAGATATTGTGTTGATAGTGACCCGTGATAAAACAAAATTTTTAATTTTATTAAAATTAAAAAATAGATATTTTTAGGAGTAATAAATAAATAGAGAAAAAAATTAAAAAAGAAAGTAAGAAAGTGTGAAAAAAATGTGAGAGAAATTTTAAATTTTAATTAAGATAGAGAAAGTGTGTAGTGATCAATTAAAATAAATTAAATATTATGTTGACTGTGACCCGTAAGTTAAATAAATATTTAATTTTATTAAAATCAAAAAATAGATTATAATTTTTGTGATAATAAGTAAATGGAGAAAAATTAAAATGAAAGTAAGAAAGTGTGGGAAAATGAAATGTGAAAGAAATTTGAAATAAGAGAGAGAAGATGTGTGTTGGGGAGAAAAAGTTGAATGCTAAATATTGCAATTGACATGTGGCAAAAGTCTTCATTTTCATTGGACAATAGAAAAGTGATAGAGTGAATTTGTTAATTACTATTTTGTCCAATTTGTAGTGTAATATTTTTTAATAGGAAGGGTAATTTTGTCAGTTTGGTCAATTTCTTAGTAATATGTAGATAGTAGAAGTTAAAATGTCTTGAGATTCCTAAGTTAAGGTTACTAAGTTTTTTATGTTGGTTTTGCTGTTAGTAGTTGGTTTATGTATAAATAAACAATTTATGTTGAACTTGTTTTAGTTGAAAAGCTTTGTTTTAGAATATACTATATTAAAGTTCACACCACGACGACCGCAATCAGTGTTACGTTACCGCGATGGAAATACAAAAGAAAAGGACTCGGCTTTTGACCATTCCATCACCATCATCTTCATAACAGACCCGGCCTCCCTATAGTCATCATTGGCCATTGGGTCATCATCAATAATTTCCTCAACTTTTATAGTAACAACTAACAAGAAAACTTTGGGAATAATTGAATTCTGCTAAGCTTCTAATGCCTTCAATTCCTTCCCAACAACAAAATTCTTACTATTATTGACTATTTCCAACAACAAAATCCATTCCCTATTTGACTCTCTTGCTAGAGGGAGAAGATAATTCTCAAACTATTTCCCGAAAATCCAATTTCTGCCTCATAATCTTGCTTGATGCTTGTTCAACTTTCATTTTCTAAACATTTGTTTCATCGTTGTTACGCGTCATGGTGGATTATGAACACTTACACATGATGCAGGGCTATGTCTGATGCAAAAGCTCTTCTCTGGATTCATATTCTTTAAGATTATCAAGTATCTGACGAATTCTTGTAGACAGCTTCTCATTGTGTTCTTCAACAAGTTTCATAAAAGAAGTTAATTGTTCTTGATATGTTACACACAACCGTTTTCTCATCCGAAGCTCTGTTGTTAGTTCCTGAATTTTCTTATCCTTCTCGTCCTAAAACAGAAACAACGCAGAAAGCAATCAAAGAAATGTTAGCAAAAAAAAAAAAGATGGAATACACAGTTAAAAAACAATTATGCGAACCTACCATTGTTTGGCGCACTTCGCGTGGAGAGACTACTAATGGATGATTATGATCTTTCACAAACTTTGTTATCACCCATTTTCCGGACTTATCAAACTTGATATGAATCATTGCCTTACAACCTTCTCTTGTGCTGGCCCTTGGTTTCCGAACTGGCCCGAGTTTCCCTCGTATGCTAACACAATGACCCTCCTTATTACACCCAAGCCTGCGGGCAAGAATCCTACCGTCTCTTTCTGAGCGTCGACAAGACATCACGCGCATGACAAATCCTACATGTCGGGCATATTCATCGTAGAATATTTTAGCAGCGTCTTCGGATATAAACTCCATGCCTTCATATGGTTCCTGTATAGAAAGGTCATGACAAGAGATGCCCAATTCTCTCCCGGAATAACTCTCTAGCAATCTACACCCATCATTTGGTTCCACTGTCACAAATCATTTATTAACCCATAAAAAATCTATAGTAATTAGAAAGCTTTAGATGATATTTCTCTCTATGGATAATTTACTAATGCCTTTTACACATGTTATAGAAAAGTATTGTGTTGATTTTGGGTATTTCCGTGTGTTTAGTATTCAGAACAGCATTATTACACTGTCTTGGGCTCATTATCTTTTTAGGCTTGCTAATGAGCCCAAGACACTGCAATAATGATGTTCTGAATACTAAACACAGAAATACCCAGAATCAACACAATACTTTTCTATAACATGAATATATGATACTCTTACGAGCATTGTTTGAGACTTCTATTAGCTAAAATGTTAGAACTAAGTTAGAGGTTATGAAGCACATACATCAGGAACAAGTCACTGACACGGCAGTACCGGTAATAATTTTAAAAAATAAATAAGTTGAACGTAATCACAAGTGTCGGTGTCCAGAGGTGTCAGTGCTACAGAGGTTTGAGGTGTACCATAAGAAAATACCAATATTTCAAGTCAACTGCAAGAAATTTCATAAGAATTTCTAGTTGCAAACCTTCATATGTTTCTCGATGTTCACACATAGCCAAACCAGCATCCCCGGAATCTGCCATCCTGCCATTTTGATATGAAAATGAAATTCAAAGGTTCACTTTTCTAGGAAAATGTACAAAGCACAATCAAAATTGAATATAAAGGTAATAAAAATGGCAATTAGAATTGCAGTGTTAAGAATTAGAGAGGAAAATAAGTTACAGAGTGAAGATGGAAGAATATTTGTTGATCCAAATAGAGTGAGGGCGGATCGAGGAGGAGGAGCCGCGAGAGACACGGAGAGTTTGGACCGCGCGGTGGATTAGGGTTGTAGGGTGGGGTTCTTGTTTATAATTTAAGTGGGGGTATTAGTATTATTGCCAAAAATGAATATTTAGAATAAATATATATTAATACAAACAATTCACATCATTAGATTTGTAAAATAATCAATTTATATATAATATACATGTTTAGTAGTAGAATTTTAATAATGGTGGTTGTGGCGAATGCATGTTTAAGTGGTAATTGTTGATCATTAATATTTTAGTAGTTTGTGGTGGTTAGAGTGGTGGTTGGTGGTGATGAATAGTGGTGGTTTATGGTTATTAGAGTGATGATTAAAGTGATAAACAATAGTGGTTAGTAGTGGTTAGATTGGTGGTCGAGTAGATGAAATGGGAATCGATGATGGTTATCATGATGATTGTGGGTGATCGACGAGGTGGTTGATTGTGGTCAGCTTGGTGATCGATGATGGATGGAATTGTGATCGAGGATGGTCTAAATGATGGCTGGTGGTGGTCAACATGGTGATTAACAGTGGTCATAGACTCATAGTGGTGATTGATGGTAGTCATATTAATATCATATGTGGATAAAGTGGTGATAGTTGATGGTCGTGGTGGTAGTCATACTGGTAGTCATACTGGTGGTTGTTGGTTGTTGTCGATGGTCAGAATATTAGTTTGAGCACTAGTATGAGTGGTGGTCAGTGGTAGTCAAAAGTGATCAGAGGTGACCATAGTGGCAATCAAATTAAATATCATAGGTGGATAAAGTAACGATTGAAGATAGTCGTAATAGTGGTTGATGGTTGTTAACAATTGTCGTATTGGTGGTCGCTGGTTGTTGGTATTTGGTAGTGGTCAGGATAATGGTTGGAGCAATGGTATGAATATGGTCAATGATAGTCGGCAATTGTTGAAGTCGATCTCATCGATGGTCAAAATAGTGGTTGGTGACCATTAGTGATAGTGTATTTGATTTAAAAATAAAAAATAAAAAATTCAAAAACCCATTTTCCAATTTTGAGTTTTAGTAGGAAAATATTTTGGAATTATGTAAAAAACATATCAACTTTATCTTTACCAAATATGTTTTGGTTTTCAAATTGATTTTCAAAATCAAAAAATCAAAGGCTTACAACTCCAATTTGAAACCATGTGTCTCTTTCTACTAACATTTTGAAAATCCCCCTCTCACACAAACTTCAAATTAAAAGCGCAAATTACTTATTGCATACAACAATACCACAATCTATGCAACCTATAAGGGTTTTAAAAATTTGCAAAATAACTCAAAAACTTAAAGAAACAATGAAGTTTAACATCAAACATGAATGAAACAATAAGCCAAAAGGTTGAAATAATTATTTTATTAAAAATAAAAGACATAGAGTAATAATTTATGTTTCTTCTTTTTTCTTTCCACAGTGGAACAAACATTGATTGGTAAGTGAGGATGTAATGCTTGTTGTATTGGTTTTGAACTTCTGATGTGATGGACGAAAAGATGACTTGTAAGGTTAACATTTCAACGCTTAAATCAGTATGAGATTGAAAATTTGTGTGTGAATGAGAAATAATTTGAATGCCTGAAAAATTGTGTGTTTTCCCTCTTAAATAGGACAAGAGGTTAGCAGTGAAAATTCGTGAATCATGGTTAATCGTCAAATTGATCTAGATGGCTAGCAAAGCTCTCGCATGTGAAATTATCTGCTCAAAGAGGGAAAAAAAGGACTACATGTATTGTTTTACATCCTTCTTACTATATTATTGGACCTTGTGGGCAGTCCATGATAGTTGTCTCCCAATCCCTTGTTTTGGCTTTGCAAAATTAGGGTTTGTAATACACATCATTGCCCGATCACTGGATTCGTGGATGTGGAGGCCATTCATAGGACACCATCACTCTTAGGAATAATTGCATTAAATTCCTTTCTCATGATAGGTAATTTTTCACTAGGAACGATCAACGCGTGTCCCTACGCTAGTTGGTGATAATGTTCCATCTTTTCCTTAGAATGATCAAGTGATTCAAACTATTTTTTGAGAGATCTCAAACAGTGGTGGTGCCTAGTGAATCGTACGATCCTTTGTGAATGAACAGGATACATATCAAAATCTGAGTGAAAATAAGATGGATGTCATTATAAAAGAGAACAAATGTGGTAAGATCATACATATAAGAAACCCATAATGAAAACATAAGAAGCACCATCAATAAGTTTAAAGAGAACAAAGTGGATAAAAATAGGATAACAAAAAAAAACAATATGAGCAAACTGTACTAAAAGGATATTAATCCAAGCTCTGATAATAGCAACATTGTGACCAACAATGATGACACGGAGGACATCACAAATCAGAGGATGAAAATCCAGATAAACACCAATATATATATATATATATATATATATATATATATATATATATATATATATATATATATATATATATATATATATATATATATATATATATATATATATATATATATATATATATATATATATATATATATATATATAGGATATGTTAACACCAGGTGTAAGACTTGCACCAAATCTCAACAGTTAAAAGTATTGATCAAATAGTTATATTGATGTCAATTAATAGTTGAATAGACACATCAGACTATATGACGCAAATTTAAATATAGAACATCCTAAATTTTATTTGATTTATTCACTTTTAACACATCTAATTTATAAAAATAATTTTTATCTATTTTATTAAAACAACTTAAATGACAATTATGAAAAATGTGATTTTGAATACATCCTCCATTTTATATTATAAGAAAATTTTACCTTTTCACATCCATTGAATAATTAATATATCTAATCTATATATAATCTAAAAGAATTAATTATTAAATAAATTTTTTAAAAAAAAATTGTTTATAATATAAGATTGAGAGAATACTTGATCGTAGTACTCATTTTATTCCCCTTCAAAACTTAAGTGCACCTGTTTTTATTTTCAACACCCCCACCAAAATTCTAATTATTACTACTAGTAATGTACAGCACGTTTAGTCAATGAAGTGTGTACATGTAATAAAGTGATTACTATTTCCAAGTGTCCCTATTTCAAGGGGCATCTTTACTTACACTTAAACAAGATATACTTAACCTTTCTTGTAGTCTACACTTATTACGGTTCCACTTCTAGTCATAATATCCAATTCTTCCTTCCCTCAATTTCACGTTCGCATCAATGGCTGAAAAACCCGAAGAAGAACTCGAAGTCACCGAATGGGAACTCATCAACAACGACGAACCACCAATTGTTTCCGCTACCCCCGAATTCTCCAGTCCCAATTCCTCATCCATTATCAGATCCGATCATTTCTCTCTCAATCAAAACCCTAATTCGGTTAATTCGGTTTCCAGTAGTTGCAGTTCGAACTCCGAAATCGATCGGAACTTCGACGATTCCTACGTCGCGAATCAGCTTTTCCCTAATCCAATTGCTCCGGAATCATCTTCCAATAATAATCGGTGGAATGATTCTGATTCCGATAATTCCGTTATTTCCGATGATTCCGATAGGTTTGTTGCAGATACAGTCGGTTTGAGCGGTGATTCTGAGGAGAAAGTGGAGGAGGAAGTGGAAGAGAAAGTGGTGAAAGGGGAGAATGAGAGATTGGTGTGGTGGAAGGTTCCTTTTGAGGTGTTGAAGCATTGGGTGAGTCCTCTTTTGATTCCGGTTCCGTTATCGGTTGCGGCTGCTGCTGCGTTTTTGGGGCTTTTGATATTGGGGAGGAGGCTTTATAAGATGAAGAGGAAGACTCAGACTTTGAAGCTCAACCTTGCTCTTGATGATAAGGTCGATCTTTTTGTTCTTATTTGCTTTTGATTTATAGTTGCTTGTAGTATTATGCTATGGTTCACAGACACCAGACACAATACTGACACGGATACATAGAGATTAATAATAATTTGAGAAAATGGAAGTGATTGAATGTAAACACAGACATGATAATTTGAGAAAATGAAAGTGATCGAAGGTAAACACACTCATAATAATTAGAGAAGATGGAAGTGATTGAATGTGAACACATAGTCCTAGCGGTTGAAAATTGAATACACCTTCAATTTGAAGTGTTGTGTTAGATGACGCGGATGTTTGTTTCTGCGGTGAAGAAAATTGTTTCTAAGTAAATTGATTTTGGCTAAAAGTGATTTAAAGATAAAGTGATATATGTTTGTATAAATTTTTGCAAAAGTAAGTTGAATAGTAAAGTTTAGTGGAAAAAAATCACGTTTAGACTCAAAAACTACAAATTCTAACTTCAAGCAGAATTAATTCTTGAAAGCATAATCAATTCTACTCTAGAACAGCCAAACATGTCATAACCAATTCTATACTTCCAGAATCTATTTTGAATGCTCCAAATGGGAAACCAATCACATGATATAAGCTTATATAGTTTTTCGATATTAATGGATGTTTGGGAGAGTGTATTTGGTTTTATCTCAATGTAGACTTGGAATATAAAACAGGTAAGCTATTTTTAGCTTATTTGGGTGGATAAGCTTCCTAGAAGCTTATTGGATGATTGCTTGATAAAGCTGTTTACTTAATTATGGTTAATTCATGATTAAGGTATAGATAAAAAAGTTAGAGAAAGGATATAATTTAGACTTTGAATATGGTTTGATGTGATTGATGGTTGTGATTTGATTAAAAAAGAATAGGAAGTAACTCTCATATACTAATAAAAGACTTATAATGAAAATTCCTATAACAAAAAAGTAACCCTTATGTCGTGGTTAGTACTTAGTAATATACAAATACATGATAGTATTGCATAAATGATAAAACACATCTTTTATAGTTGCATAACAAAACTAATTCAGTCACTGAAACAGAGAATGAAGTGTTGTTGCCTAATCAGAGAGGCTCAGTATATATGCTATTTGTTCATTCATGTTATGGTATACGAGGCCCAATCGGGGATTTACTCAGCAACTTCTCATGATAGTGATGATGCCTCGTTTCACGTGTTTTGTTTGGGAATGAATAACAGGATCTTGAGTTGGCACATGGAGACAATACTTTGACTGTCATAGTAGTTGATTGGAACTGCAACATGGACCGGTAATTCAGTAAGAAGAGACTGATTCTAAATTATTTCACCTGATGAATGCAAGACCCTCAAATAGAGTATCTTTCTTCAGGGTCCAGTGCTATTGGTCGAGGTTTAAAATCTTGCCATGTCGTCCGCGTTGTGGCACCGTCATAGCAGATTATGGTGGAAAACTCGCAATATGAACCTATATTTACCATCGTGGAGCCCAAAAACTGCCACGGATATTCGCTATGGCCGATAGTCGATAGCACTGCCAGTATTGTCGATGGCAGACGGTGATCCATGGCGGTGAGCCAAAATCCCGCCACACCCTCCGCCAAGCGCAAAGCGGCGCTGTCATAGTGGAGTATGGCGGGAAAAACCTGCAATATCGGCCAATATTTACCATTTGGATATTCAATAACACTGGCCTGATGCTCTATAGGCATCACAAAAGACATGTAAAGCAAGGTGAGTCCGCGGAGGGGCTTGCATTAAACTAGAATGCACTTTGACAATTTTCCAATGCTCATTTAGTGGCCATGCCCTAAATTGGCACGTCTTATTTTCACTATAAATTTCAGATTTGGTGACGGTTGCATATTGCAATACACCCACCTACAGTATTATAACAGAACTGAAGGTAAACCATACAGTTTCCTCCAAATTCAGCAAGCTTACACCCGCCAGGCATAGATGTTGAAATACCCCAAGATTATGCCCTTTATGCCTGTCTGAAGTAAATCTCTATAGAGCCATCAATCAGTATATAATTATTTTATAGTTTTTCATTGCTTAAAGTATTCTGGTTTTGGTTGACATTTGACTATACATAACTAACCGGAACTGCCTTTACACAAGTGTCTACTAGCGTCAAGGCGGGCACGGGATGTCCACTTTTTAGTACGCACATATGTGAAAATATAAACTATATTATTATTTTTGCTTAATAATTTTACTCTAAATTATTTATAAAATAGTAGAAGATAATGAAATGAACGAGATAGGTAAACTGTTATATAAGAGTTAGTGACAAAGGATAAGTTGAAGTTTAAAACAAAAACTGGAAGAGTTAGTGACAAAAGATAAGTTGAAGTTTAAAACAAAAACTGAAAAGGGTATAATTAGAAGGAAAAAACAGGCCCCACAAAAAATATGTTTTGCCTTGTTCTATCTTGTTATAATGTTTTTAGCAGAAATATGCACATAGAACACCATACACTTGTGATATTATCTGTATGTTTTGACCTTGATTTTATGGCCTGATGATTATTAGACTCGCAGGTTTTTTAGTGTCATTTTAATATGCTGCATTCATTGAGAATTTTTATAACATTGTTAAGTTTCTGAGGTACACTTATAACACTTTTAGCAGAAGGTAGCTCAGCTCATGGGTCGTGTAGCACGTCTCAACGAAGCATTTTCAGTTGTGAAACGTATTCCTGTGGTGCGACCATCTCTGCCAGCTCCTGCTATAACTCTGAGGCCTGTGATGAGTATGAGATGAAGAAAGAATTCGACAAATTACTTTGATTTGATGTAGTGTGAAATTGCAATAATGTTTGTAATATCATAAAAACCTTTTAGTATGAAACATGTATGTATGTATGTATGAATGTATTATGCACGTATGTATGTATGTATAAGTGTGTTGGGGTCGAATTTTTGAAGCTACTCAATGGCTTCTTGTATATGACATTATATCTTGTTGAATTCTATATCTTTCCTACATATTTGTTTTTGGGGTAATACTGCAATATTTTGAAGTGTAATTTTTTTAATTATGAATGTTAATTGGAAAATTTCCAAAAAAATAAGATATTGTAACACTAACTTGGTTTTATCAAGTTGTAACATAATAATAGTGGTTAAATCAACTTTATTTAGTTGTATTTTGTTTATATGTAAGTTAGATAAACTAGTTGTTGAAGGAATTATATTAGTTGTTGAACGAATTAGGGACTGAAGGAAGTATATGATATAGGTTTGAAAAATTTGTCCTCTATGATCACTTAAAATTGATTTTTTAATATTTATATAAAAACTGAATTCTGATATGCATAAATAGGAATAAAAACTTTATAGTACACCAAGTGAATTTTAATAATTATTCTTAGAGAAATGCTAATGCCCTTAGAGCATCATTATCGGCATTTTTGAACCGTTTCTTTACTATTACCTAGGCCTTTATGAGTTTCATGGATAAATTGATCTTCAAAGCATGTACACAAACTTGAAAAAGTATATGTAGTAATTAATTGTGAGATATAAAGTGAGTTTAATGGGACTCATTTTACAGATTTTGATGGATATTTAAAAAATGTAGATGATTGAAATGTATGAAATAATATTAAAAATTTAATAGGATTCATTTAAAGAACTAAAATGAGTTCTTTGGATGTGAATGCTCTTAGGGCACTTTTTAAGTGATTAAAGTAGTATGTTTTTTTAAAAATGCGTGTATTCAATACATTAAAAATGCATTGGAAATCGAAATATTGATTTTTATAAAGAATATTTTCTTTATTTAATATGCTTAAAGAGTGCTTTGAGGGCACTGGTTAGCAAGACCCTTATTCGTATAGTCTTTCGAAATAACTTACAACATTTCGAACGCTACATCATTATTTTTACTACACTTACTTTACGCAACATCATTATTTTGCTACACTTAATTTATTAGCGTGTTGATTATTAATTATTCAACATTTTGTCCATACATCATATGTCTTACATTTGCCATTAACATTTGCAATCTAACAAAAAATTTCCATCAACATGTGCAATACATTTGCGTCACATAACTCACTTAAAATCTGAATATCAGAACAACAATAAAGTAAGTGGATGCTGACTTGTTTTAGTGATAGTCCGATCTTAGAGATATATTCAAGAAACCATAACTAATAAGTATCAAATTAAGAACCAAGCTAAATATCAACTAAAAATAATTATATAAAATAAAATATAATCCATGAAATCGCACGTAAAATCATGGCTGAGTATTAGTTGGGGTTAAAATTCTCAAGAAACATCCTAGCATTAAGAAGAGGGTGATATCAAACTCTCAACGCACAAATGTAAATAGTCCAACATAGTAGCAACTTTAAAAGTACCATTCTTAAAATTGTAAAACATCAACTTCCATTCCGAACTCTTCTTAAACATTAGCATCACTTGATCATCTTCAAAAATATTTAATGTCCTTAGCAAGAGAGAAGACACGCTAGAAGGATCTAGCAAATTAGAAATATCGAACAATTTAGTCCAAGATTCTTTAATTCCATGTTCTCTCATGACCCAAACATCATGGTCAAAAATTATGAACAAACAATCCCTAAACTCATACAAGTTAAATTTCAAGTTATGATCATCTATCTCATCAGGCAGAAAAACTTTTTGATAAGACTCCTTATCCAAATCAATAGAAATAATAAAGGGTAGTTGACTGTTATTCCACTTGACAAACCAATTAATTGTGCCCCTTACATATAATCCTTGTTGATAACCAAAGACATAATCAAAAGGGATTTGAATGCTAGTCCAAGAATCGGTACTCAAACTATAAACCACTACTTTAGTTGTGTTTTTGATAGATATACAACATAAGTACTCTTAAAATAAGTATTTTTTTTAGCCATAAAAAATTGTCTCGAAATAATTGTCTCTTTACTTTTCTAATGTAATATTAACTAACTTTTACTAACTTTACTATTTATCTACACTCTTTTCAAGTCATAACAATATATAACAACCAATAGTAATTAAGGGTAATTTTGTAAAAATATTATTTTTATGGATTCAATCATTACTTTTCTTAATCTGTGTATAACAACCTTAAACGACATTTATTTTGAGACGGAGAGAGTATTTGTGTAAAAAAGTGGTGTAGGAATAGTTACGTTGTTATTTATACAATCTAGTTTAAGCAATCCAATAAAAGTACAACCGGTGGAAACATTTTAGATTTGAAATTGGAAGATCACTTATTTGAACCTATTTAACAAAAATTGTTTCAAAAGGAGTACTATACTGTTTTATTAGTTCCTAACAAGATCGACTCGAAGATCAATACTATTGAAAATTTAGTGTGGAAGTATTTTTATTCAAAATATAATTAGTTCAATATTTTTATCTTTTGAATTTCTTAAGTATAGATGTCATTCAAAAATATATAATTAGTTTTAATTAATTGGTCTTTGATTACACCCTTCTACTACGGTCCATACTTTATCATTTAAATTTCAGTTTTAGATATCATTCTTCCCCATAAAAATGCATCTTTTAAAATATGTGATTAAGTGCAAGTATGATTAGTTTTTCTTTATTAAAATTAGTAAAAAAAAAAAGAACTTTTTATATTTATAAAAGTACGTAAATTTATATAGGAGATAACCTACATGATACTTGACACGAGTCATCAAATTAATTAAGAGAAAATAAAAAGTTTCAATTCTTAGTATTGTTACGGTATATCATAAATAAAAGGAATTTAAGTTTATTTTAATCTTTTAACTTAAAAATTATACATATTAATCTTTTAATTTTTTAAAAATATATTACATTAATCTTTTTCATCTAATTAACAAATGTAAGTCGAATGTTAGAGTTATAAAAGCGGTCTTCTTGTTGTTTGAATCCATTTCGAGGTTAAAAGTGAATTTTCATAAGAGTATGTTGGTGGGAGTTAATATTTCTAATTTTTAATTAAAAGAGGCATCTTTAGTGTTAAATTGTAAGATGGGAAGTCTTCCATTTGTTTATTTGGGACTGTCCATTGGGGAAGATTCGCGGAAACATAGTTTTTGAAACCCGGGGGTGAAATCTATTAAAAATAGGTTATCTGAGTGGAAAAGGCAAAATTTGTCGTTAGGTGGTTGCTTGATTTTGATAAAGTTATTTCTGTCATTTATTCCAGTTTATTTCTTTTCCTTATTCAAGGCTCTCGCAGGTATCATTTCTACTCCTGAATTGTTTAATGCTTTCTTTTGGGGATCTAGGGAAGATAGGAGGAAATGACATTGATTGATTGGAATTCTATTTGTTTGACTAAGAAGAATGGAGGTCTGGGAGTGAGAAGGTTGAGGGAGTTTAATGTGGCTTTATTTGGGAAGTGGTGTTGGAGGATGTTGAGGGAGAGGGGAAGCCTTTGTTGTAGGGTGTTAGCTCAGCGTTATGGAGAGGAAGGAGGGCGGTTGAGGTATGAGAGTGGTGGAGGGTATGTGTGGTGGCAGAGAGTGAATAGGATTAGACTAGGAGTTGACATGGTCGATAGAGGGTGGTTGCTCAATAATATTGAGCGTGTTGTGGGTAATGGCATAGAGTCGTTGTTCTCGAAGGATCCTTGGTTAGAAGGAGGGACGTTGATGAATCGTTTTAGTATGCTTTTCGAGTTAGCTATGAATAAGAATGTGTCAGCCGCACATATGTATTCCTTAGGGTGGGGTGGATAGAGCCGCGTGGAGATGGCGTAAGAGGTTGTTTGCGTGGGAGGAAGAGATGGTGAGGGAATGCATTTTGCTTCTAAGTTATGTGGTTTTGCAGGTTAATGTGGCTGATTCGTGGGTGTGGAGACTTCATTATTCAAATTGTTATAATGAAAGAAGCGCATATCATTTTTTGACAAAGATCTTGGATGATCATTTGGTTCGTTACCATAAGCTTTGGTGGATGAAAGCGGTGTCTTTGAAGGTTAATCTCTTTGTTTAGTGGTTATTTCGTAAAAGACTTCCGACGAAAGACAATTTTATACAAAGACATATTATTAGCGTAATGGAGCAAAGTTGTTCATCTTTATGTGGCTTAAACGAGTCTCGAGATCATATGTTTTTTCGGTGTGAATTTTATAGTAATCTTTGGTTGTTTTTGTCTAGGTAGTTGGGGATTTAGTCGATTTTTCAAGGAAATTGTAAGGATCATTATGACCAATTTGTGTCGTTTGATGGTTGGAGAAAAAATGCATCCAGGTGTTACATATTATTTAGGTAGCAACTATTTGGTTCATTTGGAAAACGAGATACCAATGCGTTTTTCCAGAATAAGAGTCTATCTTAGATGATTATGTGTGATAAGGTTAAAATCCATGCCTTCTGGTGGTTAAAGACTCACAAGTCTTTTTTTAGAGTTGAGTATCAGGGTTGGAGGATTAATCCGCTTTAGTGCATCCTAGGCACTGGTGGCTAGGATAGATTTTCGGTTGTCGTTACCTGAAGTGAGTGGTTGTATTTTTGGGCAGCTCTTCTAATACATCTTGTGCTTGAAAGATTGTTTTGTCGTTAATATATTTTAGTTTTTTTAAATAAAAAACAAATGTAACACGTAAAATAATACATCTTAAAGAGTTAAAATATTAATATTAATATATATATATATATATATATATATATATATATATATATATATATATATATATATTTAAATTAAAAGAATAAGATGAACAATGAAATTAATATAAAAAAGAAATTAAGCCTAATCTAGAAAAAAGTTAAATATATTCATTATTTATTCATTACTTATTGATTGTCTGGTAGCTAGAGGTGGGAATACACAGGCCGGGCCAGTTTATGCACCGGTTAAAAATTGGCAGGTTGGGTGGAATTTTGGACCCGCCGCCCACCAAAGCTCGCTCCGTCAAAATCTGCCGCCGGTCAAAGATCGCTCAGCCAAAGCCCGCTGTCCGCCAAAATATCCATCGCCTATTTGTTCAGCCCATCTCGTCTTAAGTCCGCTCTTTTTTAATTAAATCAAATAATTTTAATTCTTAATGATTTTATTTTATACATTTATTTATAAATATATGTAATATTTTCTTAAATAAATTTTGTTAAAAAGTGTCTTTTATAAAAAGATTTAGTATTTTAATCACTTAAAGAGTACTCTAACGATACTAGTTAGTATTTCCTCTTTTTTTAAATAAAAGTTGAATTTGATTATTTATGGCCCGTTTGTTTTGTTTTTTATTTAAATGATTTTTATAGTGTTGCATAATTTTGTGTAAAAAAAAAGTACTAAAAAAACTTTTTATAAAAATTTCAAATAAAAAATTGCGTGAATAGTTATTCTTAAAATATTGTTTTAGGTATTTTATCTTTTTATCAAAATTTTTTTTGGATATCAAAATTTCAAAATCACTTAATTTTGAAACTATTTCAAATAGATTTTTTATAAAAAAAATCATTTTTGAAATACCTCTTTTTGAAAAAATTGTGATTTTATTATGTTTTGCTTTTTAATAAAGTTTATTTAAGTTATAGGATGTAAAAAATAATGTTTCAATTTAAAAAAAACAATTAAAAAAACTTATAATATTTTAAAAAACGGTTTTGCAAAATCTATTTTTTTAAAGTTGAAACAAACAGGCATTGATTTGTTTAAATTATTAAAATTTATTTAATCATGCTTATATTTTTAAGTACATTTTTATGTTTTATTAAATTTGAATATAAAAAAGATATTTAATATAAGTCTAACTTACTACTATTTTAAAAAATATTTATATTAGCTAATCAATTGATTAAAAAACATATTTATCCTCTTCAAAAGGAATATTGCTTTTACCATTTTGTTTTTTTGTTACAAAATCAAACAAAGTCTTTTTTTTTAAGTATATTTTTATTTTTTATTAAATTTAAAATATAAAAATTATTTAATAAAAGTCTAAATAACTTTTAACAAAGGTAATTTTATAATTTAAATATAATATATTTCTTATCATGTCATTACTAAATATATATAAAACATATAAAACAATAAAATAATATTGTGATGTTTCTACTCATTATTAATATATTCTTTCTGCCCTAAAAAAGTATTTATCAAATAAATCCAATTTAATATATAAATTAATTATAAAAATACAATTGAAATAGAAATTGTAACTTACTACTATTTACAAAAAAAAATATATTAATTAAAAAACATATTTATCCTGTTCAAAATAGTATGTGTAGAGGGAATTATACATTTGTCATAATTTAATTAGAAAATAGTATAAACCACACATAAGAAATTGTATATAAATTTTCTTCTATTATTTTTACCATTTTTGTGAAAAAATCATACAAAGTTTTATTTTTAAGTATATTTTTTAATTTTTTTATTAAATTTAAAATATAAAAATTATTTAATAAAAGTCTAACTAATTTTTAACAAAGATAATTTTATAATTTAAATATAATATATTTCTTATCATGTCATTATTAAATGTATATAAAACATAAAAAAATAAAAAAAATAATAATTTCATGTTTCTCCTCATTATTAATATATTCTTTTTGCCCTAAAAAAGTATTTATCAAATAAATCCACTTTAATATATTAACTAATCCTAAAAATATAATTGAAATAGAAAATTCTAACTTACTACTATTTAAAAAAAATATTTATATTATCCAATTAATTAATTAAAAAACATATTTATCCTATTCAAAAGAAATATTATTTTGACCATTTTGTTTTTTGGTTACAAAATCAAATAAAGTTTTTTTTACCATTAAATATACTTTAAAATTGAATAAATATATTACTTTCAGCAACAGTAACGTTTTCCGTTGTCATATATAAAAAAAGACAAGAAGAAGATAAAAAAAAAAACATTTTTTGAATTTAAAACAAGAACAAAAAACAGACAGTGTTGAAGACAACCTGGATTACTGTTTTTCTTTGCTTATCTCACTCATCTCAATGATTCTCAATTAAAGTTCATCACTTTTCTTCATCTTCAATCCCAAAAAGGTCACAATTCAATGTTTCTTTCAACTCTACATCTGAATTTCTTATGTTTCTGTTGAATTCAATGTTTTTTGATGACCCTTTATTGCATGCTTATTGTTTTTTTGGAAAAGTTGAAATTTTGATTCAAATTGAATTTTGGGTCATTTTGATTTTTTAGGATTTTTTTTTTTTTGCTGATTGAATTGGATTGGATTGAATTGAATTGGGAAATTGGGTTGAAGTTTTGCTGTCATCATCTTTCTGGTGACATTTGCTTCATTTTGCTATAAAGGTTATTCTTTTGCTTTACTATTAAGATTTGTGATTTTTTTTGTGACTTGAAGATTGCTTTAGAATTGAAAAATTTAAGCACTTTTACATGTAATTGAAAAATTTAAGCACTTTTTTTTTGCAGGGAAGTTGAAGTGAATTGGATTGGATTGATGAACAATGCAGAGATCGCGTAAAGCTCTTTTACAAAGAAGAGCTATAGAGAAAGCTGCAAGTGGAAGAAACTGTGTTTATAAAGTTTCTTTGTCTTTGGTTTTTGTTTTGTGGGGACTTGTTTTGCTCTTCAGCTTATGGATCAGTTCCGGCAATGGATATCGAGGTAGCTTTTATTTCCCGATCGCCTTTTTTTCGGTGCTTTTTTTGCTATAGACAAATGTTAGTATATTTTCTCGTTCGCCGGAGTTTGAACTTAGTCTGATCCTTTAAGTTTTCGAGACACGGATACATGACCTTGTTTTGTGATTGAATTGCGCGAGTTTTTGCGTTAATAGGCCAATGTGATAGTTTTCTAGATTCGATCTTTTAAAGTTGATTTCTTGTCATAGGAAAATGTTAGTAGTTTATTTGTTAGGGGACGGAGGATTTGTTAGCCGCATAGGGTTCGAGAACCGTGATCTTGGTGGACTCGCGATGAAATTTCTGGTTTGACATCGGTGATCCATATGTTACACAATCATATCTCATCATTATAATTTATATCACTTTGTTTAAATTAGTTCCTATAATATCTCCCTAATTACCTTCGTCGCGCGACGTGATTGAATGCATGTGTAATTCTTTATATGCAGATGTTTCTAGAGAAGTTCGAGTCAAAGAAAATGAGCACAGGAAGCATAAAAACTCCGAATCCGATGATGAATATTTGACTAAAGGGATTGATTCTTACACTCCTTCTAATACTTTATGCTCTGAAGAAGCTAAAACTGATGATTTTATCGGTGAGTCGCTTTTCGACAAAGAAAACATGGACGATTTTGAGCACAGCGGTAAAGAAAAGTACGTTTTGTCGATCAGAAAGGAACATGAAGTTGAAAGATCTGAATCTTCTGTTAAGAAGATTGATCGGTTGTCTGCAGCTGTGCCGCTCGGTCTCGATGAGTTCAAGAGCAGGGCGGTTAGTTCTAAAATTAATTGGAGTACTAGTCCATCCGGAAGTGTAATACATCGAGTAGAGCCGGGTGGCGATGAATACAATTACGCTTCTTCGTCGAAAGGTGCAAAAGTTTTAGCTTCTAACAAAGATGCTAAAGGAGCTTCGAATATCTTAACAAGAGACAAAGACAAATATCTTCGGAATCCGTGTTCTACGGAAGAGAAATTCGTTGTTATAGAACTTGCCGAAGAAACTTTGGTGGATACGATAGAAATTGCTAACTTTGAGCATTATTCTTCTAACTTGAAAGATTTTGAATTGCATGGTAGTTTGGTTTACCCGACCGATGTTTGGATATTTCTCGGAAATTTCACTGCCTCGAATGTGAAACAGGCGCAACGGTTTGTTCTTCAGGAACCAAAATGGGTTCGATATCTAAAATTGAATCTTCAAAGTCATTACGGATTCGAATTTTATTGCACATTGAGCATAGTTGAAGTTTACGGAGTTGACGCCGTTGAGAAAATGCTTGAGGATTTGATATATGCTCAAGAAAACGGTGAAAAGAAGGTAGCAATATCACCGTCCGATCGTAACTCGTTCGAGCACGATGATAATAATGACGATATTTGGAAAATCGGTTCTGATACTACTACTGCAGAAACCTCTTCTGCGAACGATGAAACTGTAAATAGAAATACTCTCGATCCGATCGAGGAAACCCGTCAACAAGTTGGCAGGATGCCAGGGGATACTGTCCTAAAGATTCTAATGCAGAAAGTACGTTATCTCGACGTAAATTTGTCGGTTTTGGAGCAATATTTAGAGGACTTAAATTCTAGATACGTTAAAATTTTGAAAGAGTATGGCAAAGAGGTAAGCGAAACCGATATAGTTCTGCAGATGATCAAAGAGGACATCAGGAGGTTCCTTGCCAGACAAGAAACTATAGTATGTTAAATTTCTTCCTTCATTATTATTTTTACATATAAATTATGAAACTTCACAATGATTTTTCTTTGTATATTCATTTTAGTAATAATTTTTTTTCTTTGCAGATGAAAGATGTTAGAGATCTTGATTCTTGGAAGTTCCATTTTTCTGAGAAATTGAATCATATACTTAGAGACAATGCGGTTTTGAGGTGAGTTTACGATATTTAGTAGTCGGCCTTGATTTGGTGCGCCTCTAGGGCTAATCTGGCGAGTTAGGTTTCTTTAAAGATAAAATCGAGTTCTAAAACTTCCTTCATAACACTTCAGCGTCTCAACTCATACCACCTGACTATATTTTCGAGAAAATTTTCAAAATATTTAAATCATAATATGATTTTTATCTTTCAAAATTTCATAATACGTCAGCGTCTCAATTCATACCATCTGACTATATTTTCTGAGAAATGTTTTGAAATAATTAAATTATAAAATGATTTTTATCATTTAAAATTAAGTATTTGAGATAGTTGGATTATGATGATTTTTATTATATAATTAATTAATTTTTTTTATTTAAATATTGCAGGAATGAGGTTGAAAAGGTGATAGAAAATCAAGTAAATTTGGAAAACAAAGGTGTATTAGTGTTTTGTGTATGTGTTATTTTTTCATTATTTGCAATATTAAAGCTATCTCTGGATATGGTTATGAGCATATGTGGAGCAATTAAATCAAGGAAATTTTGCAAATGTAGTTCTTCTTGGTTTATCCTATTATTGAGTTGTAACATTATTATTTTTATATTAACTTCATAATAATCCGTTTTAAATTAATTTAAGATGTTATTATCTTCAAGGGTATAATTGTGTTGGTTACATTTTATGATCCCAAAACATTTTTTAAAAAGTTTAGTTGGTGTTTTTTTTGGGAATTGTATTGAAATAATGAAATGTTTTTTATTTAGCTCTGGTTTTCTAGCCTTCAATTTATTGTTAATTATTTTCATTCAAAACAAAACAAAATATAATGAAATAGATGTGTCCTTCATTCAAATTCAAAATCCATGTGTCAAAACTATACGAATTAAAATCCATAATATATAGTTTTTTTTTTAGAATTTCTTAATGCAGGTGAAAAACACCTTTTGAAAACTCTAAATTATCTTTTGGAGATGATCTCTGAACAAATCACAAAAAATTTTAAAAAAATTAATTTGGATATGCATATCCAAAAATAATGAGAAATATTTCGGATAAGCATATCTAAAAACATGACTGAACAGAATGATTGACAGATATATAAATATTATTAAAATTGACTCGCATTGTCATTAGGAAAACAAATAATAATTATTAAAATCAAAATTGACTCGCATTGTCATTAAAAAAACAAATAATAATTATTAAAATCACACTGTCATTCTCCTATATATACTAGTCCTCAGAGGAGAGGTCCGGCCACCAAGATGTTGTTGACTCCATCACAAGGCCCTGAATTAAACAAAAGATTAAAAAGAAATATATTAGTTACTCAATAAATCTAAAAACAGAATATTTGCTTATAATTCAGGCCGAACGAAATACCAGTTACTATTGAAATAATCGAAGAGATTAACATTACCGAGTTATGTCCAGAGATATCAGCAAAGGGGTGTTGGTCAAATATAAGGCATTCACCACCTGCACTTTCAATCCGGGCACGCGCTGTTGCTGTAAAAGATATTGCTGCAACTTTAATGGCTGGGACATCATGTACGATAGAATCAAGATCAGTTACAACACCTGCAACAACACCAATTTTGCCCTCCTAAAAGAAAATAACAACATAAAAAGAGTTAATGAAACTACAATTAAAACAACTTTTAGGTGAGTATACAGAGCAACAAACCTTGTCCTTCAAGGCATCAATCAACCGTGTCAAAGAAATTGTTGAAAGTTGGTTGTCTTTACTAATGATCAATTGATCGAGTACAGCACGATTGAACTTGCTTTCTCTCCTAAGCTTTCTTACTAGAAGGCGATATACCTTGATTAAAAGCTTCAGATAGATATCATCGGATTCATTGTTGCCGTCGGCTTTGAGATTTATTGTACCCTATGTATCAAATTCAAATAAAAATCATGTACACCAGATACATTCATTACTCAATAAAAATATTAAATTGATTAAAGACGTATGAAGCATACCATTGCAGAAAGGGATTCTGGAGGAATTTTGAGCTACTTTGGCTAGGACTCTTGGTATTTTATAGGTGTGATTAATATTTTTTTTTAATTAAAATATTACAAATATATTTAAATATTTTTTAAAGAATAAACCTAAGAAGAAATTATATATGTATCAGAAAATTATATATTTGTTATATTTTTATTGAAAAAAAAAAAGTATAAATCACACCTAAAAAGATTGTATCTAAATTGTTTCTTTCATATTATCTAAAATACCTTTAATAAAAAAAAAAATTCAAGTATGGTTTATAGCTCCTTGGGTTTTTTGAAAAATTCAATTAAACTGGTAAATTTTTTAAAAATCCAATTGTATATTTGGATAAATCCGTTAAAAACTTATAGATTTTTTTCTATAAAAACTCGTAAAATTTTTGAAAAATCCGATAAAAATTATACAATTTTTTAAAATCTTGATTAAAATAACTCATAGTTTTTTTAAAAATTCGATTAAAGTTCATAAAATTTTGAAAACTTGGATAAAAACTTATAGATTTTTTAAAAAGTTCAATAAAAACTTTATTTCCTGCACTTATAATAACTCACAAAAGTTCATTGCATCACAACGCCGCAATATATCACAACAATGAATCAACGACAACAATTCATCAATAATAAATCCACACCATCAGTCTACGCAAACATCGCAAATACGTCATAAGAAACAACGGTTAGCAGGTCATTCTGGAAACACTCCTAATATTATTCTACTCGTCACATGTTTCTGTCTGCTATCTATTTTATTTCTTGGTCTGCTACTATTATATCATTGGAAGCAATTCTACTAATTTAAAAGGACACTGCTAACAATTATGCAAAGACTACAAAGCCTGTTAAGAATATTACTCTGTTGTTTTTAATTGTTACTATTTATACCTGCTAAATTAAGTTACATTACTACTGCTATTTCATGTTATACTAATACTTACCACTGAAATTGATTCATACTAATATATATCTGTTACATTATGCTAATTAATTCATTTGCCTGTTCATTCTAATTTCATTCACCTATACTGAATTTATTTAAGTGTCACTAAGATTATGTTAAAAGCAAGAAAAAGGTACCTAGTTGGAAGGAGTACTACATATAACATGAGCCCCCGTCCCTTTATCAAGATCCACGGCTCAGGGCACTCACCCAAAGACATAAGGGCGCCCGCCCCTAACCCCAGGCCGCCCGCCCCTCCAAGTTTGTGGGACCCTTGTTCCATTCCACTAATTGGGATTTATAAATATAAATATAAGAATGAATCATGATTCATGATGATGCCAATTTTTTGTGTATTCTAAATTATATGAATTTATAGTTTTTTATGTTATTAGACTATTGCGTAAGGTATTTTATTTTTAAAAAAATATAATTATTAGACTATTGCGTAAGATATTTTATTTATAAAGAAATTATAATTATAAATTTAACGTAATGAACATTTTTTATTTATTTTTTTTATTTTATATAAACTATCGAGTTAAAATTCATACGATCTAACCAGTGACCCACTAGTCCGACCAATAATCCAGTGAGTTTACCAGGTCGATAATCGGTCCGGGTTTTAAAACATTACTTCGACCAAATCACAATCATCAACTTGAAGATGTCAGTGAGTGAGTAAAAACAGAAGTGTAACTTTGGACTGGAAGAGTGTAGAAGACTAATTGCAAGTTTAGACAAGAATGAACCCACCATCATCAAACTTGGAATTCCACATTGGATCAGATACAATGGAGGGAGAGATGAAGTGAATCGTATTTCTTAACCTTGCTTCTCGAAGCTTCAAATTCAACCTCTTTCACCAGCATCTAAACAGAAAATTCTTGACAAGTTCAATATGTTCTGCCTATGATTCTTAGCTTCACCACCAATCAACCACAAAACCATCATGTGCCTTTAGTTTTCCTCTAATGCAAATTCTTTTGCCAAATCAGATTTTCAAATGGCAAAGACTCCCTCTTGTTCTTCAATGAATATGGCAAAGACTCACTCTTGTTCTAAGAAACTCTAATTTGAATTTATAATTTGAATTATGTTTTTTCCTTATACGTTAATCTATTAGTCTATAGGGAGACTTGCACTAAAAAATCTCATATTTGCACTAAAAAAATAGATGCTTAATCATTAAACTCATAAATTAAACCAATAAAAACTTATTTAAATTCCAAAGAAAACCATTGTCATTAGGAAAACAAATAATAATTATTAAAATCACACTGTCTTTCTCCTGTATACTAGTCCTCCTCAGAGGAGAGGTCCGGCCACCAAGATGTTGTTGACTCCGTTACAAGCACCTGAATTAAACAAAATATTAAAAAGAAATATTAAAAAGAAATGTTTTATCAGCACAACAATAAAGGTAATGAAATCGAACACATAACATTACCGAGTTATGTCCAAATATATCCCCAGAGTAGAGTTGTTCAAATATAATGCATTCACCACCTGCACTTTCAATCCGGGTACGTGCCATGTTTGTGAAAGATATTGCTGCAACTTTAATGGCTGGGACATCATATACTGTAGAATCAAGATCAGTTACAACACCTACAACAACACCAATTTTGCCCTCCTAAAAGAAAATAACAACATATAAAGAGTTAATGAAACTACAAACAAAACAACTTTTACGTGTAAACTAAGGAGTAGGGACGGAGCTACAGCCCAGCAATTCAGGACATATACTCCCCGATTAAGGGAGGACAAAATTTTCAAAATTTCTGACTCCGCCACTGCTAAGCATCATACAAAGCAACAAACCTTGTCCTTCAAGGCATCGATCAACCGTGTCAAAGAAATTGTTGAAAGTTGGTTGTCTTTACTAATGATCAATTGCTGGAGTATAGCCTCATTTAACTTGCTATCAACCTTCCTTAGAATGCGATATAGCTGTGTAATACATAAAAATACACATACTTATACAATTTTAAAAATCAAAACAAGTAATTGAGAACAGTTCAGCTTAAAAATACCTTGATTAAGAGCTCCAGGTAGATATCATCGGATTCACTGTTGCCGTCGGCTTTGAGATTTATTGCAACCTGTGTATCAAATTCAAATGAAAATTCAGTCAGATTTACCACCCACCGGTGTATCAAATTAACTAAAAACGGGGAGACAAAGAAAAGAGACCATTGCAGAAAGGGATTCTGGAGGAATTATGAGCTACTTCTGCTGGGAGTCTTGGTATTTAAAGGCATAACATAGTCTAGGATTCTGTGGTTTTGTTTTCCGGCTCAATCAATTAAAAGCCCAACCCCCAATATCTCGCAAAATATAGATTTTATAAAATTTAATCCCGCATAATATTTAGATACCACTCTATAGGTGTGTGATTAATATTTTTCTTCAATTAAAATATGTTAAATATACTTAAATATTTTTTAAAGAATAAAAATAAGAGAAAATTATATATATAAAGAAAAAAATTATATATTTATCATATTTTTATTTTAAAAAATAAATAAATCACACTTAAAAAATTGTATTTAAGTTTTTTTCCTTTTCATATTATCCAAAATATCTTTAATAAAAAAAATTCAAATATGGTTTATAACTCTTGGATTTTTTGAAAAATTCAATTAAACTGGTAAACTTTTTAAAAATTCAATTGTATATTTGGATAAATCCGTTAAAAACTCATAGATTTTTTTCTATAAAAACGCGTAAATTTTTTGAAAAAACCGATAAAATTTATACAATTTTAAAAAACTTGATTAAAAAAACATGATTTTTTTGAAAAGTTCGATAAAAACTTATAAAATTTTAAAAATTTGGTAAAAACTCATAGTTTTTCAAAAAAAAGTAGTAATGTGGTTGAAAAATCCGGTAAAAATTCATAAGATTTTGATAATTTTAATAGCGTATTTGAAAAATTCGATTGTTCAAATCCAGTAAAGAAAACTCATGAGATGTCCCAAAATATCAGTAAAAACTCATAAAATACTCTAAATACTTATACTAACTCATAAATTTTCCTACAATTTAGAAATTACAATTTTCTTACAAAGAAAATACAGTTTTTTAAAAACTAAAAAAAATCACAATGAATATTACAATATAAACACTGTAATTATGAGAATTGCAGGATAAAATCTCAAAAATTTGACTTCACCTCTCTTTTTGGATCTATGTCCTCAAATTATATGAATGTACAAAAGTATTCTTAAATCATAATGTTTTTCCTCCGATAATACTTTACTAAAAAAAATCATCATGGTTTCCAACGAATCAGTTAGGTTTTTCTTTTCAAATGTTTTATTCAAGAAAGGATGATTAAACTTTAAAAATTGAGGGAAATATGTACTAAAAAACTAAAAGGTGTACTCATATTCTGTCTCACGAAAATTTAAAAAAAAAAACTATAAAAACTAAAAATAATCATGGTCATATAATAGAATTAAGAAAGTGTTCTATTTTTATCTTTTGACATTTTATTTTATTTTTAAGGGTTAATACCTATTTTGCCCCCTGCCATATAGGCGACATTTGAAAAACCCCCCTGCAAAAAAAAAAGTTGCAAGAATTCCCCTAACATTTGAAGATTCTCTCATTTTAAACCTTCGTCAGATCCAGTCATCCAAAATGCTTACGTGGCATGTATTTTTTTGATTTTTTTAATTGTTTCTAATGACGTGGATGCCCAGGTGGCTTTTTATTTTATTTATTTATTAATTTTAATGCCACATGTATTTTATTTTGTTTTTATTTTTTGTTAATATAGGTTAATATAAGAAAACATGTTAAAAATTTGTTGGAGGTAGGAATTGAACCCACTCCCTTCCACTACAAGAAGCAGCACCTAACCACTAGACTGCAAGTTCAAAGTTGAAATATGTTTACATTTAATTATTCTTATAGTATTCAACTTATTATTTGCATTTAATTAATAATTATATACAACTAATTATATACTAGTTATATTAATTTAATTTAGTTTATATTTTCTAATTAATATTAGTTTAATTTAATTTAACATTATTTTACTATTAACGTTATATTTAAGTTAATTAATTTAATTTAATCATTTTATATTAATTTAAACAATAACGTTATATTTTTGTTATAATTATTACTATTTTAGTTTATATTTTACTGTTTTTTCATTTTTCTGTTTTTTCATTTTTGTTATATTTTAATTTAAACAATAACGTTTTTTCATTTTTGTTATATTAACGTCATTTTTTCATTTTTCTGTTTTTTTTATTTATTTTTTCTGTAATCTTTTTACTATTTAAATATTAAATAAAAATGTATTTAATTATTAGTTTTAAGGTTATTTATTTTCTAATATACGTTTTAATTATTAAATAAAAATGTATTTAAATATTTTTTATTTAATATTTAAACTTATTAAACAAATACAATTAAAACGTATTAAATTAAATAAAATGTATTTAAATATTAAATAAAAACATACATTTTAATTATTAAATAAAAATGTATTTTAATATTTTTAATATGTATTTAAAAATGTATTTAAATATTTTTAAATTAATTAATATGTATTAATATAATTAGTTTAGTTTATTTTTAATTTACTTAAATAGCTACAGGATTGGTTTAGTATATATATTATTATTATTATTTAACGTAAATATATTATTATTATATATAAAACATAAATATTTAACGTAAGTATAGTATATATATTATTATATATATATACCGTAAGTATAGTATATATTATATATATATATATACCGTAAGTATAGTATAAGAAAAATTAAAAGCAAATATATAACAAGTTTAAATATCCAGCCTAGTGGTCAGGCGAAGCATATTTTAAGTGGAAGGGTGTGGGTTCAACTCCCACCCAAGACAAATTTTTGGACATTAACATGCTTACTAAAAATTTATATAATAAAAAATGCTTACTTGGCAATAAAAAAAAAATTAAATAATATAAAAAGCCACATGGGCTATCCAGTCAACGAAAAAAATTAAAAAAATCAAAAAAATACATGCCACGTAAGCATTTTGGATGACTGGATCTGACGAAGGTTTAAAATGAGAGAATCTTCAAATGTTAGGGGAATTCTTGCAACTTTTTTTTTTGCAGGGGGGTTTTTCAAATGTCGCCTATATGGCAGGGGGCAAAATAGGTATTAACCCTATTTTTAAATATAAATCATTGAATTGTTAGGAAAGTTTAAATCTGTTATATAATAACAGCAGTAACTCTAAACAAATAACTCTTGAATAATGTTCATATTTTTTAAGTCTCTACCAATGGCTTTCTGAAATCTAAAATGAAGTTTAGGTTGAAATCCGTGATTCCCTAATGATGTTGTGCATTTTAGAATACGTTTTTATATCAGGAGCGCACAATCTTGTGGAAGTTTACATTTGACTAGGTTGGTTTATCTTCGCTATTGGAAATCTTGGTACGATAACAACTTACAGTTTAGAATGGGGTATTGAACTTAATTCGACAATATATGAGAATAAGTAAAAACTAATATGGAAGTGAATTTGAAAAAATACATTTTAGTTCTAAATAAGAGGCAATACAAATAAATATATATATATATATATATATATATATATATATATATATATATATATATATATATATATATATATATATATATATATATATAGTGAGGACACACCACCAAGTCATCTTGTCACAGACGCGTGTGTCGTCGCCGTCCGACCGGCTCGGTTCGATTCAGTCTAGTTGAATTGATTTTTTTAATCTAAATTAGTGGAATTTAATTATTTACTAATTAAATTAGTTTTGAACATTAATTATTCATTAATTAATGATGTGTCACTCAAGGTTGACTGAGTTTGGTGTCCCAAAGTTGCTGACCAATTAAAAGGAGAAAAAGGAGGGGTCGTTATAGGTGGCGTTCACCACAGGGACATGGTGTTCGCCATGACCCCTTCAACGGTCATATATGCCACGACTGAACTCATGGCGTTCGCCATGAGACCATGACGGTCGCCATAGACTTCAGGCGCTGAAATACAATAACGACATGACTACTTCTTTGTCCACTCCCTATATTTCCTCAATCACTCTCTACACGAATTTTGCTTCCTTTCTTTGAATTTTTCCTCATATAAATATGGTTCAATTGCTTCATTGGATAAAATGGTATCAGATTTCTGAATTTTCTGAAATCTCTCTTCTCCCTCTCCCTCTCCCTCTCTCTTCATCTATAAATTTTCTTTTCTTTAGACTGAATTAATTCTAGAGACTGTGAGTGGTTTAAACACCATCTGAGGGTGTATCTCTTGAACAATTTATTACAGTGCAAGTAATAATTGTAATTTTTGAACGAGCTGGTTTATCCTGGAGACATCGTCGAAACTCGACTATTTTGCATATTAATTGTCAGTACGACGAAACGTCTTAAAGAAAGCGACCTAGTATGTGACTCGTCCATATAATTTTCTCGAGGGAAAACTTTATTTTTCAAAATCGAAAACAACAAGTGTTGGTTCCATTGATATTACAGATCATGTGCTGATTTTTGATGCAGACATGCGTGGAAGTGTGAAGAAAATGAGTGGAATATTATCTGGTTAGTCGTAGTTAGAGTCATTTGATTGATTAGAAATGATATTATTTTTAATGATGATATCAAAGGTCAACTTAGTTGTTCTAAAGGCAACATTACCATCAGACATAAGAACACACGCCAAGACTTCCAAGCGAAAGATTGTTGATCAAAAGGAAAAACATTTAATGCATCTGCTCCCAAAGCTAATAACGTCCCATCAAGAATATGCATTTACTTTTTTTAATATTCAACCTAAGGATGTATATGGAAAATCCCCGATAATACAAAATAAGAACAAGATACTGGGGACAACAACTCTAGGCCATTTGCAAGGCCCATAACAAAAGTCCTAAGAGTGAACCTTGAGTTTATAAACGCACATAATTAGAAGACCTCTGATAAGTCAAAGGCAGACATTTCCGCCATTCAACCTACGACTCTTCCCACATTATGTCACATCACGTACGAACAATTTTAATTGTCCTTGATATATAAGGATAAAGCATAACATTCATGTATTCAAATTCATTTTTACTCTCATTATTTTGCATTCTCTAGCTGACTTAAATGTAGAAGTGTTAATTTTGCGGATCACTCATCTCTCTATTACATTGTAGTATTAATACTTTTGTTAATTATTTTGTATACCTAATAATTAATAATGATAAATTTTCAATTTAATAAATAATTATTTATTAATCCAGTTTATACAAGCTACCCGAAGTTTAGTTGGATTAATCTTTCATGCGTTCATTTACATATCCTACCAAATAAACTGTCTTGCACACTCCTTAGTCACACACTTCATTTTTCGGGATTATCTCCCACATACAATTTTAAAGCTAAATCTCTATCTCTTCATAAAAAAGTTTATACGCATAAACATTTTAATAAAATGACAATACACATTAACCAACCAAATGATAAAGAATAATAAAAATAACATGATGAAAATATGTATGAGAGGTGAATTGAACAACACCTACCATAAACACACCACTACCTTATGCTGGAATCATGCAATATTATAAACATTATGAGAAACGTCTTTATGTCACACCTTGATCATGGTGATACTAGAAAGCATGTCAGGAACTATAAATTTATATTAGATCAATGATATATATGAAGGTGTTGCATTTTGCATTCACTTAAAAAATGAGATCTTAATTTTTGGCTTAAATATGTAAATACTAGAAAAAAAACTATATAGTGATGATTGAACCTAAAATAACGTGACAGTTTGTTTCATCTTTTGTTTTTTTTTTTTTTAAAGTTATTGTGTTACATATATTTTTGTTAAAAAAAATATACAATTAAAAAAATATATTTTAAAAAAGTTTATTTAAAGATATTTTCTGTAAAATGTTATTTTTAGTATTTTATCTTTTTATTATAATTTTCATTTATATTAACATTTCAAAAAATCACTTACATTTAAAGATTTTTCAAATAACTTTTTATAAAAATTATTTTTGAAAGATATCTTCTTGAAAAAATATATAAATTTGACTATTTTAATTTTCAATAATATATAATTTTGTTATTTGATGGAAAAACTTTTCTTTTAACTACAAAAAATGAGTTAGTTTTTTTATAAAAATTATTTTTATAAAATTCATTTTTAAAAATACAAACAAAAAAAATCCAAAAGTTAAAAGAAAGAGATTTAACATGAATGATTCGAGATATGGTGACTAGCACCTATTTTTAAACCTCACACCAAATTGCTTTTTATTTATATATTTAAAGACAAAATATTATTGTGTACGCTTTGTATTATTAAGAATGCTATATTTGAATTGAACTCAAAAATTAAAACACACAAAAACTTGGGTTGAAGGTTTTGTATTTTTTATTAATACAAATAAATTATTTTTTAAAAAGTATTAGGAAATTAAAAAAACCAAATTATATTTATATTAACTAACTAATTTTTTAAAAAATATAATGCATTAAAATTAAAACTTTTATTTTAATGCTAGGTTTTGGATAATCAATCAAAACTTTTATAATGCATTAACCAATAACATTATCCATTTTCTTGTCGTTAAATTAATGAAAATCAATTGTTAAGATTTGAAGTAAGTCTTCTACACTTACTATTGGAGTAAATATATCCATCCTCATATATATTATATGAATTATATAATTCATTTTTTCTATAAATAACGATATTTATTTTTTCATTTTCATAATTATAATTTATTAACTAAATAATTAAATGATTATTATTCTATATAAAATTGATAATTAAATACTATTATTATATATTGAATTTCAAAATTTACTATATAAATCAATTAGCTTAGAAGTATAATTTATTTCTCTTTCCTCAAACGCATTTTTACATAAGAATCTTATGAAATGGCTATCAAAGAATGAAGCTTTACTTCGAATAACGGGAACTTCAATCGTGTCTCCTCCTCCAAGAGCTCGTGGCTCCTCCTCCAAGAGCTATGTGCGTAACTCCTCCTCCAAAACTCAGGCTCGTGATTACTCCTCCAAGCCTCAGGCTCGCGACAGCTTCTCCTCCAATACTCGTATAGAATACCAAATTAGATTTAAAGCGATAATTTAAATATTAAATTAAGTTAAAATTTTATATTAATTGAAATTATTTAGTTAATGTGTACCTTTTAGTTATGATTCATTATTAGAACTATTTGTGTATTAGAGAATTACAATCATCAAATAAATAAAATCAAATTCATTTTTTTAGTAAATTTTATTTGTCTTTTTAATTCTTAACTTTCTCTCATTTTTGTTAGGGTTCTAAATTTATCTTCCTATTAAATTTATGGCTTCCTTGATCATAACCTATTTAACGGGTCTCCATATATCTGTCATATGCTCCTTCATCGACTTCACATGAATCGGCCTATCACTTAGGAATCTCCTACATCTACGCTGTCACTGTCCATATCAAAGCAGATCTACAATTTTGTCTGGTTGGTAGATTCCTAAGTGATAGGCTGATTCATGTGAAGTCGATGAAGGAGCGTATAGCAGATATATGGAGACCCGTTAAATAGGTTATGATCAAGGAAGCCATGAATAGTTGTTTCTCTTCCAATTTAGTCACCGTCTCGATATGGAAGCGGCAAAAAAGGAGGTCTTTGACTTATGATAATCACCTTCTGGTCATTGAGAAAGTGCAGGTAGGAGTGCAAATCACCGTCTGGAGTCTATTATTCTTGCAACTGGGTTATTTTTGGGTTTACAAAGATGTCGAATAGGATGTTCCAACCTGAGTCTTGTTTGTGTTATGTCTTGTAATCTAAGTTATAAACACAATTGTGTCTTTGTTCTGAGTTGCCCATGTTGGTGTTTGGTTGCTACTTAAGAGGTCTCTTATGCCCTTTGGAAGAATTATCCATCAGTAGCAAGAAATGGGTAATTTCATCAATGGCAAGAAATGGTTCCTAGGTTGAGGCGGGTGTCAGTTATCTTCTTCCTCATGTACACCAATGACTTCAGGACTTTATACTCCTTTCTCGAGGTTGTTGTAATGCGGTGTTGAGTTTGTTGTGCTGAAATGGAGATGTTTAGACTATTGTGAATAGATGTAGAACATGATGTCCTGACATCAATCAGATTGAGAAGAAATTTCTCTATGTAGCTGTGTTTAGTAGCTTCTGAAGTTGAGAGATATATTTGAGGAGTGTATGAGCACTGTTGTACTTATGATTTTCCTGTTTGTTTTATTTTTGTTGTTGAACTGTGAATTGTAATATGTTTATTTGTTTTAGCCAAAAAATTTCAAAGGGGGAGATTGTTAATTCTCCATTTTATGGTTGGCATTAATTTTAGTCAATCAAATTAGGCAGCAACATGTTAAAAAGGATGTCCTAACTTGCAGAAAAAATATATTGAACAAAATGTTTTAAAAAAGTTTATTTAAAGATATTTTCTATAAAATGTTATTTTTAGTATTGTATCTTTTTATTATAATTTTCTTTTATATTAATATTTCAAAAAAGCACTTACATTTAAAGTTTTTTCAAATAACTTTTTATAAAAATTATTTTTGAGATATATATTTTTGAAAAATTATGTAAATTTGACTATTTTAATTCTTAATAATATATATTTTTGTTATTTGATGTCAAAACTTTTCTTTTAATAAAAAAATCATTTTTAAAAATACAAATTTATTTTCCTAAAGTTAAAACAAAGAAACTTAACATGAATGATTGGAGGTAAGGTGATTAGTACACTATTTTTAAGCCGCGCACACAATTATTTTTTATTTATATATTTAAAGACAAAATATTATTGTGTAAGCTTTCTGTTTTTAGTAATGCTATATTTGAATTCATTAGGCAAAGAGTGTTCAGTTAAACGAAGCCACCAATCTCAAGCTTGCCTGGGCGCTCTTTAACTCTTCTGATTCTTGGGCCTCTCTTCTTAGGCAAAGAGTGTTCAGGAAAGATAAGGTAATTAATTTCCACATTTTTTCCTCCATCTGGACGAGTATTAAATCAGAGTTGGCTACCATTTTGGACAATTCTTCTTGGTGTCTTGGTAATGGGGCTTCTATCAGCTTGTGGTTTGATAATTGGTGTGGTAATCCGTTGTATTTGGATATGGTGGATTACAATTCTATTGTGGATCATCCTGTGAGCACCATTATTGTCAATGGCCAGTGGGATTTCTCTAAATCTGCCACTCCCATTCCTTCCTCTATCCAGGTGAAAATTCGAAAGTGTCATATTCCCTTTGATCTTAGACCGGATAAGAGAGTTTGGTTTCATTCAGCTTCTGGAGACCTTTCTACTAAAGATGCTTTTGACTTTAAGCGGGTTAAAGGTGTTTGTCAAGATTGGTGGCGGTGGATTTGGTCCAAATCGATTCCTCCATCCAAATCTTCTTTAGTTTGGAGAATCCTTCATAACAAGGTTCCTACAGATGATCAATGGAAGCGGAGGAATTTCTCCTTTCCTTCTAGATGTGCTATTTGCAATGGGGCAGAGGACACGACTCATCATCTTTTCTTTGAATGCGGGTTTGCTTTGCGGCTTTGGCATTGGTTCCAAAATACTCTTAATATCTCTTTTCCCATTCGAGATTGGGCCGACATTTGGAGTACTTTTAGAGCTTCTGGTACGGGTCAATGTAAGATCATTACTATGGCTGCTATCATCTTTATTTTCAACGCTATTTGGCAGGTTAGGAATAAGGTGATTTTTCATAACGCTTCTTTTAATTTCTCTTCTACTATCTCCAACATTTTGGCTTCTGTTTCGTTGGCTGGTAATTCTTCATCTGCTTCCTCTTTTGTGAATATGCATGATTTTGTGCTTCTTAAGAGATTTAGGGTCATTATTCGGCCTCCGAAAGCCCCTGATATCGTCGAGGTTATTTGGAAACCTCCACCTATGAATTGGGTTAAATTTAATTGTGATGGAGCTTCTCTTTCTAATTCTGGTATCTCTTCCTGTGGCGGAATTGCGAGGGATAGTGATGGCGGTTTTTTGGGTGCTTTTGCTTCTTTCTTGGGTGTTTCAAATTCTCTCATTGCCGAGCTCTCGGGCGCCATGTTTGCAATTGAGTTTGCTCATGAGAAGAATTGGAAAAATTTGTGGTTGGAAACTGACTCAACAATGGTGGTAAAAGCTTTTAAATCTACTTCTATTGTGCCTTGGATAATTAGAAATAGATGGCTGAATTGTATAAATATAGTTTCTAATTGGAATTTTGTGGTTTCACATATTTATAGGGAAGGGAATAGTTGTGCTGATGCCCTTGCTAATTTAGGTCTATCTATTACAGATTTTACGCAATTTTCTTCTGTCCCTTCTTTCTTAAGGGCTGATTTTGTAAAGAATAGGCTAGGATTGCCTTTCTTTAGGTTTGTTACTTCCTGATAGGGTTTTGGTTATTGTATCCCCTATCCTTTTTGTAATTTTTCCTTATATATATATATATATATATATATATATATATATATATATATATATATATATATATATATATATATATATATATATATATATATATATATGGAAGCTTCATTTAAAAAAAAAAAATTCATTACAATATTTAAAATACATAAAAAAACTAGGGCGAAGGTTTTGTATTTTTTATTAATTTGATTTTTTTTTAAAAGCCTTAGGAAATTTAAAACCAAATTATATTTATATTAACTAAATAATTTTTTAAAAAACATAATGTATTATAATTAAAATATAATGCATTAACCCTACTTAATTTTTATCTCGATTTTATTTTAATATTATTAGATTTTGGATATAATCAATTAAAACTTTTATAATGCATTAATCTTAATAATATTATCCATTTTCTCCTCTTCACCTCTTTCTTTCTATTTGATTTTATTATATATATAAATATTACATAAATTATATCATTTATTTTTTCTATAAATATTAATGATATTTATTTTCTCATTTTCATAATTATAATTCATTAACTAAATAAATAAATAATTATCATTATATATATATATATATATATATATATATATATATATATATATATATATATATATATATATATATATATATATATATATATATATATATATATATATATATATATATATATACACTATTATTCTATACTGAATTTCAAAATTTACTATAAAAATCAATATAGTCCAAAAGTATCATTTATTTGTCTTTTCTCAAACACAGTTTTACATGAGAATGTTCTGAAATGACTCTTCTTCGAAGATTGGAAACTTCACTCACGTCGACGGCGACAGCGTCATCTCAAAGACTAAGGTTCATTGATAGATCCATAGATATTAGATTTAAAGTGATAATTTAAATATTAAATTAAGTTAAAATTTTATACTAATTAAAATTATTTAGTTAATGTGTAGTTTTTAGGTTTGATTCATTATTAGAATTATTTATGTACGAGAGTATTACAATCATAAAAAAATAAAATGAAAGTCATTTTATTAATTAATTTTATATTTCTTTTTAATTCTTAGTTTCTCTAATTTTTGTTAGGGTTTTAGATTTGACTTTATATTAACGAGTGTTTTCATTCTTGTACTCAAGCATCTAAATGACATCTTCTAATCCATATTACTCTAAATTCACTCATAAGTATTATTCTATTAACATATCTATTTCACCTCCATTACCAACACTTTCATTCTTATTCAGACAAAAACTATATATTTTACCTCCATTATCAAATTTGTCATTTATACTCTAATAAAACTTCATATGACACTCTCAAAGCAATTTTAGACAAACTTTCTAATTCGTTTCAAAACCTGCGGAAAATTGCAGAGCAAGTTGTTGTTGAAGAGTAGAGAGATGAAAAAGATGTGTCAGATGCAAGAAATCTTTTTCCCTAATCTAACTTTGGAGCAATATAATTTTGTCACATTCAAACCTTCATCAATTCAATCTCTGTTGGCATAACCATTCAATCTTATTTGGAGTTTTTGTCCGCTATCATTCACAAACCCATTTTTATAGAAATTACCAGACTCTTTTGGTTTGAGATTATTAATTTTGTTCTGGATTGCATATGTCAGATGTGGATTGGATTTGTGTGTCCTGCCAGATTTTCTCTGATTGATTTTTAACCTGTTTTATAGTGTTGGGTGTCTTTGGTGCACCTTGTATTGGGAGGAAATCACAAATGCAACCGAATAATTCAATAACACAAACTCGCCCAAATATCACATGCTACTTAAAGACAATCAACAAAATACACACCACCAAACAGCACAACACAATTTTAGCGTGGAAAAAACTCCGTTAACTAGAAGTAAAAAAACTACGAGACCCGTAGGCCACTTAAAATCTCCATTATAATCAACAATGGATAAAGCAAGGTTATCTCTAACACTAATTAAAGGCATACATAAACATCATCAAGATCTACAATCAATCTTGAAATACAACAAGAACAAAGAGAGACAAAATAACCCAAAAAACATCAAGAAATTATGACCTCAAAGATTGGAGGGCAACACCAATCCGACTACCGTGCGACAAAACTCAAAATTTCCCCTAGGCAACACCTTCGTCAACATATCCAATCCATTGTCATGGGTTTAAATCTTCTCAAGCTCCATCAACTTGAAATCTAATGCATCATGAATCTAATGATAACGAACATTAATATGCTTCGACCTTGAGTGAAAGGAGGAATTCTTCGATAAGTGAATGACACTTTGATTATTACAAAATAAGACATACTTTTCTTGTTTCACACCAAGTTCCATTGAAAATTTCCTCAACCATAACAACTCTTTTGACTCTTCTACGGTGGCTATAAACTCAGCTTCGGTAGTTGAGAGTGCAACACACTTTTGCAACTTTGATTGCCAAGCCACAACTCCCCCGACAAAACTCACCATATATCCCGAAGTAGATTTCTGATCATCCTAGCTTTCGGCTAAATCTGAATCTGTATATCCAACCAACGTAGAGTTCTTGCATCCCAAAGTTAGTCTCAAATTAGAAATGTCATTCAAATATCTCATCACCCACTTCACGACCTCCCATTGATTTTTTCCCGGGTTTGAGAGATAATGACTCACCATTCCCACGACATGAGCAATATCGGGTCTTGTACAAACCATGACATACATCAAACTACCAATAGCCGATGAGTACTAAATGTTCTTCATACTCAACTTTTCTTCATCCGTAGACGGACATAGTTTATGACTAAGCTTGAAATCAGAAACAAGCACAATGCTTACCGCTTTAGCCTTATCTATACTAAAATGTTGAAGGGCTTTCTCCATATACATTTCATGTGACAAGTACAACTTCTTCTCATTTCGATCTTGAACAATTTCAATACCAATAATTTTTTGAGCCTCTTCTAAATCCTTCATAGCAAAATATTCACTCAAAGTGCTCTTCAACTCTTTATTTCTTGAAATATTATTTCCAACAATTAGCATATCATCAACATAAAGCAAGATAATAATGAAATCAACTTTGGAGAAATTCTGGAAAAACACATAATGATCGGCCTTGGCCATCTTGTACCCATTTTCAATCATCACTAAGTTGAGCTTTTGATACCATTGGTGAGGTGTTTGTTTCAAACCATAAATACTTTTTACCAATTTAAAAACATATTTTTTTTTCCCTTTTCTAGGATTCCATCTGATTGCTCCATGTAAATTTCGTCATGTAGATCACCATGAAGGAAATTTGTCTTCACGTCCATTTTCTCTACTTCCAAATCAAGACTAGCAGCTAGCCCAAGAACCATTCGAATAGATTGCATCTTAACAACCGGAGCAAAAATCTCGCCAAAATCAACACCTTCCCGTTGTTTAAAACCTTTTACCACCAAACAAGTCTTGTATCTTCTTTGAGAAGTTCACCCATCTTGCTTAATCCGATAAACCCATCTATTATTCAATGCTCTCTTACATTTAGAAAACTTCACCTAATCAAAAGTATTATTTTCATAAAGTGATTGCATTTCATCCTCCACGACATCTATCCACTCCTTTTTATTCTCATCCTCTAAAACTTCTTTAAAGTTTTCAGGTCCTCCTACCCATATCATGAATATACCGCATCAACTCATTAGAAGCCACCGGTTTGTCAATACTTTCAAACTCTTGATCAACCTTATTTTCAACAACGTCTTCCGTAGCACCTACATCAACAATATCATTAGGATTTAAAACATTATCAACATTCAAATCTATACCTTGATTTTCAAATGGTCTTGGAGGACAAAACCCTCAAATTTTATTCAAGAAAAACCCACAATCCCTTAACTCGAACAAGAACTGAATCTACCGTCAAACATTATCAACACATGCTCTTCACCTTGATTGACAAAAATTGTTATGTGTAATTGTTGATCAATGAGCGAGAGGTTGAAGATGATAAGAGCCTTGTGTATATCTTTCACTTTTCTTGTTGTTCCAAATGAAATAACCAATGAATCATTTATATGTCATGTGGAGCTAAAGCAATAAGAAAACATCAAAAATCAACTTTTCACAGCGACAGGCCGACCTAAGCAACTGAGAGGGTCGACTTGTGCAAACCCGTGGCTTCAGTAGAGAAGGGAAAACAAGTTATGCGTCGACCTGAACAAGTCATGATTTGACCTATAGGTCGACCTGAGCAAACCTGTAGTTCATTCAAAATTTCATGCGTCGACCTAAGCAGGGTCATGCGTCGACGCATGCTATCCCAACATGGATTCCAGGATGAGTCGACCTGAGGGTCGACTTGAGCAAACCTGTGGCTCTCTCTAAGTTTCATGCGTCGACCTGAAGGATCTATAGGTCGACCTGAACAATCCAAATCACCAAAAATACCATTTCTTGAACCTGTGGGTCGACCTGAGCCCTGTGTAGGTAGACCTGTACCTCTTAAACAACCAAAAATGCCAATTTTTAGATTCTTCAAGCTTCTTACTTTATCTTGTTGGTTTGAGACACATCCATACTTGAATTGCAAGTTTTGACATCATTGAAAACACATCCTTTACCTCACATACTCCCTCTTTTTGATGATGGCAAAACATGTTCTCATGAGTCAAGCAAACTTTTATCATTTCATAGATACATCTACGAAACCAACATTACTTTTTTTTTTTGCAGAAATTTAATGCATAATGTGAATAATGCAATGGTTGAAAATGAATATTTACCTGAAATTGAGTCTTCTCTAACTCCTTTTGATTTATTGCACAAAAAAGTTTGAGTTTTGGAGTGAAAAATGGTATTGGAGAAATAGAGTTTTTAGGTTGCGAAGAGTGAGTGTTGATGAAGAAATATAACAATGGAGGAGTGATCATGTTGACTATATCAGATGCTTTCGTAGATGCATCTACGGAATAATGTAGCGCTAAGACGTTTCGTAGATGCACTTACGGAACACTAGTTTATTATAGTTCCGTTGATGTACGTACGAAAGTTGTACGTATGAAAATTATAAAAAAAATACTTCAAAAGATGTATGTACGAAAGTTGAGGACATAAAGGAAATTTCGCGTAGTGTCTCTCTCTGAATAAGAAATCCTTTGAATAAAATCCAAAAAATATAATAAGTTGGGATCCAAAAAAATATAATAATTTGGGAGTAAGAGTTGCCTATGGTATTTCTTCATCTTCACAGAATTCAACAATCAAGTATCACAATGTTGCATAGATCAAGAGACTCAAAATCAAGATCTAAACCTAAATCGATTTCTAGAAGATTCTTTTCGCGGAAGGTGATGATTTTCTCTCTCATCTTTCTCGCTATTTTGCCTCCAATCTTCTTCCATTTCCGCCTCCGTCGCTTCAACCAGATTCAACTCCGGCGATGCGGTTGGGTGAAAAATCCTCCTCTCGTTTGCGCTCACGGCGGTGATTCCTCCGTCGCGTTTCCCAACACGGTGCGTATGCATACACTCTGCACTCGGATTCTTCGTTTTCAAATTGAAATTGAAATTTGAATGTTGTTGTAGATGGCTGCGTATCACTCTGCTCTTAGCTCTCGAGTTGACTGTATTGAGATTGACGTTTCTCGTTCTTCGGACGGAGTTTTGTTTGCTCTTCATGATAGGTAATTTTCTTCTGAGTTTGTTTTTCTTAATCTGTGTGATATTGTTACATTTGAAACATTATTTAGTAGGTGATTACTGATAATGAAGTAGTTTAATAATTAATTGATGTTAGAAGATAGTGACATATAGTTAGACTTCATTGCTAAATTTAGACTAGTTAAATTGTATTCATAGTGAAAAATAGTTTAATGACTATCTAGTAAAACGGTTACACGCTGGTGCTGTTTTGGTAAAAATAGTGGTTGACTTATAAGTTAACTTATAGTTTTAGTTGTTGGCTGATGACCGATAGCAGATGGTTTATAGCTGATGGCAGATGATTGATAACTTAATAAGATAATTGAAGTGTTTGATAAAATTAGCTTGTTTTTAATGTATCCATATGATATTGTTACCTTTAAAACATAATCTTATAGCTAATTAATGATAGTTAAATAGTTTAATAACTAATTGATGACAGAAGATAAAGAAATGCTTAGTTTATAGTAATTAAATTGTATTCATAATGAAAAATAGTTTAACTACGACGTAAAACAGTTACAATAAGTCTGCAAGTCCTAACTCATGGCAAATGCCGATATCTAGTGTCGATGGACACCATGTTCGAATCTCAGAAGTTATTGTCACTTTGTTTAAGGATAAGAAAAACAGTTACAATAAATACAATTCAGTGGCAATAACGTATGTGGCGGGGCAGGTTCGAGTCTAGTCATTTGGCTACTTCACCAAATAAAATAAAATAATATCACTAGATATTTTAAGATATCATTTAACAACGCTCCTTATGGTCCTCACTGGTTCGAGGAATTAGTCTATGCAGTTGTGCGCAGAGGATTCCTGATTTCTAAAAAAAATGGCAACATAGTGAGATATTATTGTAATTTAGGCTACTATGTTAAATTGTTTTGCACCTTCTGTCATTGCATTTGTCGTCATTCAATTCATAAAAATAGAACATGGAAATAGAAAATATTTTCTAAAAATTAACGGATCATGTATTTTTCATATTTTATATCATTATTTGTCTAATCCCGTTTCATGTAGAGGTAGCTTTATAGTCACTGTTGAGATTAATTCTCATATGATGCAGGCAGGGATTTGCAGCGGTTGTCTGGAAACACTAGTTCTAGAGTTGGTCATATGAACTCAAAACAGGTGATGCTGGAACTTCATTTCATCTTCATTTTAACTATAAATATAACCTATTCTAAGTGTTGCTATTGTTTTCTTGTTGTGGTTTCAAATTTTGCTTACATCGTTGCATACTAGTTTTTTAGTAGACGAGTAAAACTAGCATCTTATATACATTGGATGAAAGTATACCCACAATTCAAGATGCTTAAATCGACTAACTTGACTAAGTGTTTTCAGTTTATTTCTGTAGATAAGAGAGCTTAGTGCTTCACACCAATCTACTGAGAAGATTAATGATGAAAGTATAACCACAATTCAAGATGCTCTGATGGTATGACTTATCATTCAGTAAATGCTATTCCTTTTCTTCCCTAATTCCGTGGTTGGTTCAAGAGAGGAGGGGTGATAACATTCTTTGTTTGGTTCACAGGGGGATGGTTTTTTATGAACGAGAATAATTTACTTTATACACTAATCTTTCATGTTATATTGTATGTTTCTAGTTTGCTGCAAGTTCTGTACAACAGATAGTTCTAGATGTTAAAGTTGGACCCCCGTGGTATGAGAAAGGGCTTGCCAAAGATGTTCTCTCTATTGTAAGTATAATGATTGTGTCCCTTTCCAATTGTATATTACATGTTGATACGACCTCTAGCTCATGTAGAAGTTAGATCTGATTCACATTCTTATTTTTCTGTGTTCTCTCTTATGGGGAAGTTAAATATGAGAGCTTATGAAAAAATTGAATTGCAAAAGCTTTTTCAACTTTTGTCAAAAACTATTAGTTGAAAATCTCATTATTAGTAATATAAAATTTATCCAAATTCCAAACTATCTCACATGATCACATCACATTTTTACTATAAATGTGATAGGCAGGGTGCTTAGTGAGCCTATGTTCTGTTAATAGCCTAATAAGGTAGTTAGGTAATTGGGAAATAAGCCACGTAGCCTTTAAATGAGAAGAGGGCCTTGGAGAATGTTCTATCTTGTCATTCTTACGGACTTGGGGCCTTTTAGGCAATCGGGAGAGTCTAATGTTTTTCGAATACTCCGGGAATAATCGGTAATTAAGGATTTTCCCCCTATTTTCGGCACAACATTAAACCAGCTGGTTCCAATCAAAATGTAATTTCCATATGGGTAAAATGTATTTTTCAGCTTGAAAACAAAGGCTGCTGCCAGTCTGCCACAAACTAAATACACCAAGTTCAAAAAGCCTAAACAAAACCCCCTTGTATCTTGACTCTAGTTGAATTGTTAGTTTATCCATTATGATGGATTGAATTCCTCCTTGTGTTTATCTCAATGTGAACCTTCCTTTCTCTTTCTACATTACTTCCCCCCCTCATCACTTCTTAGATTAAAAATCAAGTGACACACGTGAGCTCTATTACCATCTTCATTTTCTTTGAAAGCCTAACACAACATCAATAGCTCCTAATTAGTTGTCGTAATAGCAAGACTTTAATATTGACTACATTCTTTTGTGCCTCATAGTCATCAATTTACCGGGTCTTTTATGGCTTGCGAGTAAATGAAGTAAGGAAGAAAATTATGAGGTGGTCTCAATGATGAAACTGGCAACTGATGGACTAACTATAACTTCTTTGCCAACATCCATCATATTAAAACGTGAGAACCCTTGCCTTCTTTGCACCACTTTTAGCCACCAACGTAGCATCTCTTGTTCATTTAAAATCACACTAGCAAGCATACTTTTTGTTAATGTCCGATGGTAGAACTTCATTTACAAGGTGCCACACCTAGATTATGTATAATGTGCTTATAAATGGTGGCAGTGTTCACCTTACAAGTTTGTTTTATAGGGGTTGAGTTAGACCCAACCCAATTTCTAAGAGCTTATATGATACATATGATAGTATAAGATATTTTCTTTAAAATATTTCTATTGCAGCCATGTAATTTCCAAGTGTCAATACAATCTTTCAGGTGGAGCAGACAGGGTGCAAAAACTGCCTCATATGGGCTAAAAGTGACAATTTAGCAAGAGATGTGATTAAACTCTCATCAGAAATTGCAGTAAGAAGCAATTCATTTACTTATATTTGCAAACCTTGATGTTTTTATGACTAGAATGCTTTACCTCGGAAAATTTTCAGTCGTCTTGTAGAAGTTGCTTTTACTTAGGTTTTATTGCCAACTTCAACACCGACACGATTAGTTTGGAATGATGCAGGTTGGCTATATAGTAATGATGGAACCTTCAACAGGGGCTAGATCAAAATTGTTGAGGATGAAAGGTGCTGAGGTTGTTGGTGTCTACCACCCGTTGATTGACGAAAAGCTTATGAAAGTTTTGCACAGAAGAAGAAAAAAGGTTTTTGCATGGACTGTCGATGATGCAGAATCCATGGAAAAGCTATTGTTTCAGCAGGTTGATGGTATTGTTTCGAGTAACCCGACTTTACTTCAACGATTAATGCAGGATATCAAAACACAATGTTTTGAAGAAGGTTATTCATTACCAAACTAACATTTGTTTCTAGAACATGTTACATATACCTCTGATTCAAAGATTCCTTGTACATTGTTATTTGTGATGAGTAGAGAACTAATCCCATGTGTATCATGCAGACTTTTGATTTTGAGTATCATGCTTTGGAATATTTGATCCATGCTTTTTAACATGCATTATGCAATAGATGGGTAAATTAATTAATTGATAAATGACCTTCTTAGTTCTTTTATGTCTTATCTATTACATAATTGTCTTTGAATGTTTAATAATAAGACATGTCTTCGAAATAAAGAGTAAAAATACACATTTTCTTATCTTAAATCATATATCCTCTTGTCTTATTATAAGCAAATATTGATGTTTTAGTTCTATTATTCAATAAATTTAAAAATGTATTTTGTTTATAATAATAAAAACTCGATTATATAATTTTGCTAAGTATTTGTATAAAAGATATTACTAGTATATAATTACATTTTTATGGTATATGTTTCACACCACATAGATAATGATGGCAAAATGAATTCAATTATATTCAACTCTACTTTTTACAATTGGATTCACAATATCCTTCATTCAGCTTTTACATCAGTATCAATTAATACGGCGCTTTACGGTTTACAAAGGATCCTTTTTATCTATGGCTGGTAGGATTATGCTAGTCATAACAATCATCCAAAGCATGCTTACACATATCATCACTTTCTGTAACTTGCCCACAGTTCTTCTTAAAGACATTGAGAGGGCTTCTAGATATTTTATTTGGTCCGGAACTATCACCAAAAGGGAAGCTTGTTATGGTCTCTTGGAAGAAAATGTGTAGACCTCAGTCTCATGGTGGCCTTGGCCTGAGATCTCTGATGACTCTTAAATCAACTTCAAATTTGAAACTTGGGTGGGACCTTTTAAATAGTAAGGAACCTTGGACTAAGATCATCAAAGGGAGAGTCATTAAATCTCTTGGCATTATCAAATATCCTATCTTCTCTTCTCTTTGGCCTAGTATCAAATTTGAATGGCACACCTTGTTTAGACGGTTATGACCATTTGGAAGGAGGACAAAAATGCTAGAATTGATAGTCCTCCTTCAACTCTTGAGAATATTCTTTCAAGAGTTAAAGGAGTACTATCAACTTTGTAGGCTACAATCTTTTACATTTTATGGTATATTTGGGATGCTAGAAATTGAGAAAGACTCAAGAATATTCTTCCAACTTGCAGAAACACAATTCAAAAGATTCACTCTCTTCTTCTAACTCAAAACAACTCCAATGCAACAATACCCTCTCTTCTTCTAACTCAAAACAACTCCAATGCAACAATACCCTCTTCCATGATGAATTCCAAATAATTAACTACTCTTTTTGTAATATTGGCAAAAAAAAATAGTGTTTATAATAACTCAATAATATAATTTTGTTACTTATTTTTATAAATAAAAAATAAGTGATGCACTGACGGTGTAAAAAAGTTTTACATTGTCAACCAATCACGATCATGTATAATAAATCATTATTTTAAAATGTCAGTATATCCATTAAACTCTTTTATAAAAAAAATATTACTATATATTTTTATGGTATGTTCCACACCACATATATAATGATGGCAAACACCGACGTGTGATGTGACCTACCAAATTGGATGTACGTGGAGCAATTCTAATATTTATGCATGTTTTTTCCTATCTCAAAATATATATAAAAAGCAAAAGAAAACATAAATATCTTATAATAAAACAAAAATAAAATATAATAATTAAATTATATTTTGGTTTGAAATTGGGGTTTCTTGTGGTGAGATAGAAACTCAGATTCTGTTATTTGGAACCATTTGATTTCAATTTTGTTACTTAAATTTTGAAACTTTGAACCAAAGATGGCGAATGGGAAAACGGGAATTTCCAATTGGATCCAAAAGAAAATCACTGATCCTCTTCTCGCCATTCTCCAAAGGTACATGAATCACTGATTCATTTGCATTTTATCAGATCTGTTTCTGAATTTTGATTCTGAATTAAGTTAGGGTTTGTTTGTTAGGATTGTTAAATAAGTGATTTTGGTATTCAATTATTTAGAGATTCACTTTTAGAGACTTTTAAGGAAAGTGTGTGTTTGTTTTCATGATATAAAATCACTTTTTTTTATAATGGATGTGTTTGATTTTGTGGCGGATAGAATTGATTTTGAATTAATTGATTATGGAAAATTTAATCTAGTTAAAAGTGAGTTGAAGATAGAGTAATTTATGGTTGGATAAATTTAACTAGAAGTGATTTGAACAATAAATTTTTTCAATGTAAAAATCATAGAAGTTATAAATTATAGCTTTAAGTAGAATCAATTCTAAAGGCAGAATCAATTCTACCTTAGAAAAACCAAACACCTCAAAATCACTGCTAGATTAATTCTACACCTCTAGATTGCTTTTGTCTCTTCCAAAAGTTAAACCAAACGTACACTTAGGATCTGTTTGGATAAACAACTTATTTGGAGCTTATAGCACAGTGTTTATCAAAATAAGCAGTTATGAAAAAGTTTGTATGAGCTATTTTTCTAAGAAAAGATAAAGTAAATTTAAATTATTTTTATAAGTTATCTTTGAGAATTTATAAAAGTAAGTTCAAAAAAGTTTATGAATAATGTTTTAAGTTGTTTTAATAAGCTCTTTCAAACATTACAAAACTTATGGCACAAGATAACCTGAAACAAACCAATTCAAAAAAGTGATTATTTTGAAAAATAAGCTGTAAAAAAGGATTCATAATTTGTCATGTTTTTCATTTGGAAATGTTTGTTTATGAATTATATTTGGTGACAATTAGTTTCTTATGGTTTTTTCAGAGGAGCTGAACCAAAACAGTTGGCTTTCTCGGCTGCTCTTGGCATTACATTTGGAATATTTCCTATAGTTGGTATGATGTAATTCACTCATCTTGAATTAGGCGCTCTTTTTTCTATAGATGTTGTTCGCCAATTATTTGCCGATTAAAATCTGGATTTGATTCATGTATTAATGTGAGTGTAGAGATTTTATGCTGTCAACCGATCATTATCGTCTGATTGTTAAAAAGTTTGACTTCAATCATAACTATTTGACAACACTTCTTACAAAACCGCATATCACTGAATAATAGCGGTTTGTTAAACTTAATTAATCAATCTGCAACGTCTCTTTGGAAATTGACCAAATATTGAGATAATATGAGGCTAATGTTTTTCGAATAGGTGTCACTGTATTTCTCTGCGGAGTCGCTATTGCATTGCTTGGATCACGTTGTCATGCTCCAACTTTGATGCTCGCAAACTTTATGGCTACTCCAATAGAATTGAGGTAATTGCATAGAAAAGTCAGAGCTATCTTTACATATACTTTTAATCCTTATCGTGAATCATAATGTTTGTATTTTGTTCATCATGTTACAACCAATGTCAATGTTTGTTTTGTTTCATGATTGATGTCGTTCTATGTTATTATTCTTGTGAGAAAGATTGTGATTGACGATTAATTTTTTTTCATAATTTCAGTCTAATTGTGCCCTTTCTACGTCTCGGTGAATTTATTTCTGGCGGACCTCAATTCCCTTTGACATCTGACGCTTTAAAGAAAGTTCTTACCGGTCAAGCTTCACATGAAGTCATATTAAGTGTTGTCCATGCGGTAGGTGTCATTTTACCGTAATATTTTCCTGTCGATTTGTCTTGCATAGAACAAAAAATCAATTTATTTCTCTTTTCATCGAACGCGCATTTTACGTAGGTTGAAGTTGAACTCTTGATCCTTTCCACCTTTCCTGCATTACATAAAGAATGGCATGGCATGTTTTGTATCTTGTAGAGTGTAGGTGGTTTTTTGGATCCCTATTAAAATTCGAATAGCTCATATTAGGTTTTGGACCCAGATTGACTGACATAGCAATTACACGCAACTTCATACAGTTAACAATCTCTGTCTTTAATCTGAGATCGGACGGCCTAGATTTCACACTAACAAATGATATCTTATTAGGCACTTAATGAATGCACAAAGTTTATACGCTTATGGTTGTTAAGAGTAATGTACTCAAGCACGATATCCTAAGTAGGATCAATCGGCTTGTGAAAGATCGTAAAACTCGGATCGTTTGCACGGCACGTAAGATCCTACCGAAAGAAAAATGGTAATTTCATATATATTTATACACACACACACAAAAACATGAAAATTATAAATTAGGCAGAAACAAATCATGTTTTTATTTATGATCTTGCCTCAAAAAGCTCGATCTTTAACCCCACAGACAACGAAAACGATCTTTCTCTAACCGTAGCACTCTTAGGCACCCTTGGCACATAAGATCTTACGATCTTACGATCCAGCACTCGATCTTGACTACATTAGTTAAGCGTCTCATAGTGGATGAGATACCCTTCACTTTATAAGCCAGTTTTGTAGGATTGGATAACGCAATCCAAATTCTAAGAAGATATGAGAGCCTATCTAGATTCATGTGATTTCTTTGTTCACGCTAGCTTGTTTGAATTGCTTAATGTTTATACGACTATCAAATTTTAATACCATTTATTTATCAAACTCTGGCAGGTGTTTGGGTGGCTTGCGGCATCGCCTTTTATTCTAGGAACACTATACATAATATTTTTACCATGCTTCAGAATTCTCCTGCAGAAATTCTCAAATGTACCTATAAGTCCAAAGAAGCCTCTTCATTCTCACTCAGAAGTAAGCTTGAAGGTAATTTGAAAAAAATAAAATAGTAACCAGTTATATAGTAGTATGTTATTTCTTGACACAAATTGTACATAATTATCAAAGACTTGTAACTGTTTATAAGCTGAGATTGGTACCCTGGTTGTAAAGGATGGATTTTTCAAATTCTTCTGATAAACAGGTTCATAGTAAAGGATTGAATGTTGAATTTCCTTGCATATACATCACACGTTAATCTCGACTTTTGATTTGAGATTGATGTAATGTCGATTGCATGCATGAATTTGTAGATATAAATATTTACATACTTTAATTGGTGTTTGTCATTGATCTAAAATATGATGGTTCATAGTATCTTCATCGATTCCCCGACTAGCTTGAGTTTTTTTTCTTTCAAATTAATCGAGTCGATTTTAATAATTTACTATATTCGATTTAAGATTGATCGGGTATGAAATTTCTATAACTCGATGCTTATATTTTCCTACACCAATATAATAAATTGTTAATTTATTTTATTGTCCAGAATTACTTCATTTTTTCAAATTAAAGATGATCAAAGCCAAAAATATAATAAATTTGTAATTTACTCATTTTGATTTAAAAAATACTTTAAAATAGTCATAGCCTACTTGTTTCATTGCCACTTTGCCTTATTGTCAATTTTTTATCTATTTTTTTTTATTAGATAGAGGGCTTTCGTCCAAAAAGACAAACAATTACACCTAGAAAAAAAAAGAAGTTTCTACTGCATCCTTCCTGATTAAAACTCTAATAAACTTAGGAGCATCTTCAAGGTAGTAACAATAATTTGCGGTTACAATCTAGCCTAGTTAATTTGATAATTATAAAAAAAAAATTAACTTTAAGAGATTTACTATGATATTGTTTAGACGAGGTTATAAATTATGGGTCAGTTTGTATCAGCTTTAAAAAAATGGATTTTTTCTTTGTATTTTTGAAAATAGATTTTCTAAAACTGTTTTTCAAAATATTACAAATTTTTTTATATTCGTTTTTTCTAAAATAAAACACTTAAGGTGTGTTTGGATTGGCGGTGGACAGAATTGATTCTAGTAGAATTGAGTTTGGTAGAATTGATTCTAGCAGAATTGAGTTTAGCAAATTGATTTATGTTTGGATACATTTTTGTAAAAGTGAGTAGAGTAATAAATTACAGTGTAAAAATCATCCAGAATCAATTCTGGAGGCAGAAGCTACAAATTCTAGCTTCAAGTAGAATCAATTCTGGAGACAGAATCAATTCTATTTTTGTCAAACCAAACATCTTAAAATTGTCCAGAATTGATTCTACACATCTAGAATTGCTTTTGGCCTTTTCAAAAGCCAAACCAAACATGCACTTAATTTGACATCCTATAACATAAACGTACATAATTGAAGACCAAAATTTAGTCAAAATCATAATTTTTTCAAAAAGTTGTATTTCAAAAATGATTTTTATGAAAATCTATTTGAAATAGCTTCAAAATTAAGTGATTTTTTGAAATTTTGATATCCAATTTTTTTTGCCATAAATAGATAAAATACCTAAAATCACATTTTAATAATAACTATTCAAACAAAATTTTCATTTGAAGCTTTTATAAAAAGTTTCTTTGAAAAAAAAATTTCACAAAATTTGGTAACACTATAAAAATTATTTTTAAAAAAAAGCCAAAACAAACGGGCCCTATAATTATATAATTAAGGAACACAAAATTAAAACTGATATTTTGCTACACACTAGTAGTGGTGGTTTAGCTAAGGATGTTAAAATACTTTTGAAATTTTGCAAGGAAATTTTGGTCTATATATTGTATCGAATCTGTAAAGTTTAATAGAGATTACCTATTAAGTAGCTGTAATTTTTGTCGTAGCTAATGATGATTGATGAAAGGAAGAAACTTTTTTTTTCTTTTCCTACCGTGTTTTTAATAAGATATTTCAACATAATTTATTAGCAAGAAAAACCGGAGAGAGATGCTCTCTCTTCTCTCTAGAATATTTCCTCCCAAACTTTTAGGGTTTGTTGGTGGCGGTCCCCCACCTTCACGGTGGCCCTCTTCTACTATTTTTATGGTGGTTACTCTTCCCTCTATGAAGGGTAATTCCTCTTTCACCCAACCCCATTCTTATATGTCCATCAGATCTACCCCCTCATCGGTTTTTCCCTATTTCCACTACAAACCACCACTCAACCATCCTCCTCTCTGTTGAATCGGCCGCCGCCTGAGCCACCACCGCTATTAGAAAATGAAAATATCCTCAAGGTTGGTTCTTAGCATCTCAAAGCTGTCACTCTTCTCTGTTTATGCTCTACTGGATACGATTTGCGCACCCACAAAGCCGTTGTGGTTTTATAACAGATTGTATTTTGTCCCTCTTTCAGATCTAGCTTTTTATGTCTTTATGTTGTCTATTTTATGCTTTGGTCATTTGGGTTTTAAGACTGCACTCATGGTGTTTGATAAAAAGCCTCAAAGGATTTTTGTGTTTTGAAGTAACACTATCTCTAGTCAACAACAAAGTTTTGAGCTTTCCACAAGTATGGACAATCTTGAGAACAAAGGAAGTCGATATGCGCATACACAAGTCAAAGAAATCATCCCTAATTGGATTTGGAAAAAGACAATAGATTCTCATTCTTATATTGTCACTAATGGTGCTCTTACAAGAGTTTATGATTTGATGATATGTTGTTGTTTCGGTTTGGTTGTACTTCCTCCGTCCCAAAATATAAGAGAGAAAAATGTATTTTTCTTGTCCCAAAATATAAATTTTTCATTTCTTTCAGGATAAAATTAAATGCAAATTGCATTTAACTTACATTCTCTCTCATCATTTCCATAACCAATAACTAATTAGAATTTTTTTTTAAATTTTCCAAAGCTCTTTATTTCAAGAAAACCATAAGTCAAATGAGTGTTTTTATTTTTCTTAATAAGCATGATTTTGTTTTTTTCTTTTGATAATTTGGGACGAAGGGAGTATTCCTATACCATAAGTCTATTGTTGTTTGTAATGCCTCTTGGTTTTTTTCTTAATGGAATAGTTTTTCCCATCAAATAAAAAAATAAAAAATAAAAAAAGATATTTCAACAAATTATATGAAATTCACTTTACAATGTATGAAATCATCATTTTGATAGGACCTCTAATACACCTTCACTAAAATTATTGTAAGAAAATAAGTTATTATGATAGTTTCACTAATTAGAGTATATATCAAGAACTTTATTTTACTTGTTAGTTATAAATGAATTCACGTCTCATTGTGTCATGCTTTAAGGAGTACGATTATTATATATAAATTATCATTGGTCTTGATTTTTAAATAACGTGTGACTATTTGTTGAACGAAATAATATATATTCATTTTTGTTTGAAAATAAGTCTCTCTTTATCTAACATACATGATAGAAGGGTCAATATTCAGTTGATGACATGCCACATTGGAGTTGATGCTCAAAATTTCTCTAGGGGAGATCAAATAAGTCTGCATTGGATTTGTGGTACTTGATCTTTAAATATACGGTGGTCAATATTGCATCCAAAGCTACTATGCATGGTCGTCCCAAAATGAACTTGTAGACTATTTTACATGGAACCACAAGAAATTGAATTCCATAATCCTGATGTCATTCCCTTCTCTAAAAGTAACATGTAGCTCGATGAAGCCCCAATGGTGGGTTACTGGCTTGTTAAAGACCTGCAAGTTATTTCCCACGTTACATGATAGTGTTTCTCTCCTTAAGCCTAACTTGGTAAACACTTAATCATATATAATATCACATGATCTCCCTTCGTCACTGAGAATCTGCAAGATGACAAAGTTGGCCATGGTTGTCATTTTTATCAATATAAATATCTCGTTTGGATACCTCTGACTTTCTGTTCATGTCTCCTCCTTGAAGACGATTCTCAATTCTGATCAATGGACAATAATTCTGCAATTTATCTCTTGACAATTAATGACATTTTTTATGGTGGGAACTCTCATATGATAAATGAAATGAAATAATATCCCTCTGAGATGGAAGCTATGAATGGTCGTTTCCCTTTCACGTTGTCTTCCTTTTCACTATCATCTCCCCGGGCGTCCTATTTAGTGTATCTATCAAGTCTTGCCTTTTTGATTAAATCTTCTATTGCATCTTTAAATGGAAGCATTCGTCAGTTTCATGTCTGTGACATTTATGATATAGACATTTATGATATATGCAGTATTTTGTTTTATTAGTCTATGTTGACTCCTTCGCGGCGTGAGGGTATTTTACCCTGACTTCATTGAATTCAGTATTGACACGTTACTTTAAGATTATCATTATGGTTGTCTTCGACGGAGTGAATTTCCAAAACTTGGATCGAGATCCCTTTTCCCTTTCAATATCTCTTTTTATGTAGTGTTTGTTGTCTCCCTGCTTTACATTTTCAAATGCCTTATTCTTCTCAACGTCTTCAGGAGTAGCTTCTCTTCATAATTAATTTATGGTTGATCCCAAACAATATGTTCACTTCTACTTAGTGGCTATTCTAATCCTAGTTTCTCCCTGAACATGGAGTCTGACCTCTAGTCTTTCTCAAAGATCCATTAATTGGGTCTGTCACTAGCTCCTCTCACTTCTACAGTCTCCTTTCAAAGATCCATTAATTAGAAATCAAATTTTAAGTTGTTTTTATTAGTGAATTTTTTATAACGTTCTAAAAACTAAAATTACGTGCATAATAATTTTCAGGGACCAAAATATATCAGTTTTTTATAGGGAGCAAAAGCAAAATTTAGTAATTTATAGGAACCAAAAACATATTTAACCCAATTTTTAAATATTTATTATATTTTATTTTTTTAATTTATTATTTTATATCATTAATAGATTATAATTTTGTAAAATCTTTTATCTTTCGTATATTTGTGTAAAATTTCAAAATAATTTATAATAAAAAATGGAGAGAATATATTAATTATCAATTAAATGATATTAAATAAATTAAATGATCGTTACTCCATGAATTACATAAAATGGAGTAATCTTTAAAAAAATTAAGTATAATAACATCTTTTCCCACAAAAGAAACAAAGAGCACTGTTTGTGGCGGCGACGGTGGCGAAAGTGCGACAAAAGCCACTCGTGGCGGCGGCAGTGCAAACCCTAACAAGAAACCACTGTATGTGTTCTTCAACTCCTTAGTTTTTTTCATTTTTCATATCCATAATAAGAAAATCACTAGTTTGAATTTTGAATTAGGGTTTCATAATTTTGAATTTTGAATTAGGGTTTCCTGATTTTGAATTTTGAATTTTCATTTTTCAGATTTGAATTAAACTGAATTTGATTATTTTCCATCAAGATGAAGAATTGCACCACTGATGAAGCATTAGAGTTACTATCAGCAGCAATTAAACTTGAGTTTCATGATGAGAATAGAGAAAAGTACCAATCTTTTTTCCAAATTTTGAAAGATTACAAAGCTCAAAGAATTGATACAAGGGTTGTTAGATTGAAAGTGCATCAATTGTTGAAAGGCCATAAAGATTTAATTTTGAGGTTCAACACCTCTATGCCATCTCAATATGTAATCAAACTTCCACTAGATGGCGACGATAAACAACCACAATGTGGTCGATTAGAGAAAGAAGATGCATTAGGTTTTCTCAAGGAAGTAGGAGATGTGTTTCAAGGTAAGAATAAGGGAAAGTATGATGAGTTTTTAGAAATTATGAAGGGGTTCAAGGCTCAGAGAATTGAAACAAGTGTTGTTGTGGAGAGAGTGAAGGAGCTGTTTAAAGGGCATATAGCTTTGATTTTGGGGTTTTATAAGTTCTTGCCGGAGGAATACCGTCGATTTGAGGAAGAACATGCATTAGCTTTTGTCAAGAAAGTAGGAGATGTGTTTCAAGATAAGAATAGGGAAAAGTATGATGAGTTTTTAGGAATTTTTAAGGATTTCAAGGCTCAGAGAATTGATGCAAGTGTTGTTGTGAAGAGACTGATGGAGCTGTTTGAAGGGCATACAAATTTAATTTTGGAATTCAATGCCTTCTTGCCAGAGAAATATCGAATCACGCTTCCCCTTCAGGTTCACACTGGTTAGTACTTGAAATGTGTTGATTATCTTTTATGCTGTTTTTTTATTTTTTGCTGTAATATGCCATAAACTTAGTTATCTAGTTCTATAAAGTGTCTTTAAATTGGTCCATCTTCTGTGTATTGAGAGAATTGGTTAGTTCTTTGACATATGTTGTCTATATTTTATATTGGTCCGTCTTTGTTGTATTGAGAGAAATGAGTGTACTTCTGGTTTTTTAAATTCGAATTTGACATCTTTGAATAAATTCCGTATAAGCATGAATTGATTCAAACGGGCTAAACTGCTGAAAAATAAGTTGTGACTTAAATCAATTCTATGATAGATGAACATTTTTACAAGTTAAACAACCGAATCTAGTATTGACGTCTTCGTAAGAAATGTAGATATGAATGTTTGGAATCCAATGGCTTTAATCTCACGAAATTGGGGGATGCATAAAGGGTTTTATCTGTTTGTTTTCATCCCTTCAATAATTCTGCACTATTGTTTTTCTTCATATCATTTTCACTGTTTCAATTTTCAGTTTCATCAGAATTCAATGGGGAGAAAATGAAGGTAGCAGAGAACTGTGAAATTCCTTGGGACCTGCTTGATATCATCTCCCGGAAACTAGATATTGACGAGCTCTTCGGATTCGCTGGCGTGTGCAAGAGTTGGAGGGAATTTCATAAAATTTATTGGAGAAATTTCATGGCATCCGAAGAACCATTACTTCTTCGAAAGTCTTCCTATGATAAAAAATCTTTTTCCTTCATGAGCATACATGATCAAAGAGTTTATCACTCAAAGACAATCGATCATTTCTGGAACTCGGCCTATTCCGGGTCTTCTAGCGGATATTTGATCATGACAACCAACAATAATTCATTTATACTAATGAATCCGTTTACAAGAAAAATGATGGAAATCAACACAACAGCCTTTAAAGTCGAGTTTTCTGTTTTTGCTTACCATGTCTTACTTGCTTTCGGCAAAGGCTCAGAGGAATTTGTCTTAGTGGCTTTATGTACAAGTTCCAACAGTTTACATGTCTATCAATCTCGAAACTCCGATTGGATTACTTACTCGACGAAGGGAAGACCATGGAAGGTTGTCGACTTTGTTGTTTTGCATAATACTATATATGTTGTAACCGACAAGGCGAAGATAGGTGTGCTCAGCTTGAATTCTGCAAATATAAAATTTTTAAAATTGAAGAGTACTCCCAAGGTAACTTCTTCCTCACACCTAAGATTGGTTAGTTGCGACGACGGAAAACTTCTGATGATTCATATTTTGTCTTGGAAAATATGGAATGTGTACGAGATAGACTTGTCAATCAAGAATTTTGTCGAGATGAAAAGTCTAGGCGACATTGCATTATTTTATGCTTCTGGGAAATACTTCTATGCGTTGAGCAACCCGGAAAAATGGGGCTATGAAAGCAATTCTCTGCATGCCATCAATCTTTCATCTACACAATGCAGAGTGTCTATAGGGAAGGATAATGAATTGCCAGAATACATTAGCCATGATAGACTAAGTAAACCTCCTACAGGAAGACCCTATTTGTTGGATTGGTGTTTTAAACATCTTCACTATGAAGTGGATTATTCTCTTGTTGAGTGACAGAACATTATTATGCATTGTGTAACTTTTGATTTTTGTGATTTGACTTTGTTCCTTTTGTTTGTCAGTGATTTGAGTAGACTGAAAAAACTTGTCATAGTTTATGGTTTCAATATTAGAAAAGTAATGAGTTAAGAAATGTAGTTGAATACTTTTTTGATTAGTTTATGCGACAGATATAACTTCGTACTTTCTTGATCAGTTTATGTGACAAATATAACTTACGAAGCACCAACACATTCATTAATTCGTTGTAATTTGATAACTTGTGAAGCACCAACACATTCATTAATTCGTTGTAATTTGATAACTTGTGAAGCACCAACACATTCATTGATTAGTTGTAATTCGAAAGAAATGAATGTATGGCAGACATATTCATTGATTCGTTGTAATTTGAAAAAAATGAATAAACTAATTTGATAACTTGTGAAGCACCAACACATTCATTGATTCGTTGTAATATGAAAGAAATGAATTAATTGAAGGTAACTGTATGACAGACATATTCATTGATTCGTTGTAATATGAAAGAAATGAATTAATTGAAGGTAACTGTATGACAGACATATTCATTAATTCGTCGTACTTTGAAAAAAAATGAATAAATTGATGGTAACTGCATGATAATATTACTCATCAAACACGCCCACACGCCTTTTAACTGAAAGTGACTGTATGACATTGTTAGTCATCAGATACAAGATACACCTTTTATTAGAGTATGACACTCTTAGTCATTAGACATAAGATACAAGATACACCTTTTATTAGAGAAACGCATACACGCCTTTTAACTGAAAGTGACTATATGACACTGTTAGTCATCAGACACAAGATACAAGATACACCTTTTATTAGAGATGTGAATTAATTGTTAGTCATCGGACACAACAAACACGTCTTTTATTAGAGATGTGAATTAATTGAAGGTGGATGCATGACACTAGTCATTAGTTATCAGTCACGTCTTTTATTAGAGATTTTCGTGCTATAGAGACTACACTAATACAGATAAAAAATTGTTTAATACACAACCATTGTCTCATCTCAATTCTATATATAATGCTAAGTGTTTCTACAACATTAAAAATGATAAAGTTCAGGAACTTTATGCTATAATTCAATTGACTAACTCAATCCCAGTCAAAGGAAGCCCATCATGAAGTTGAAGAACCACATCACCAACAACCTATGGTAAAACAACAGTCAAGAAAAATATCAGATTCACAGTATTTTTGTTCTCGCAAAAAATTCAATGGTAAAATACGATTTTGTTTTTACGCACGAGCAAAATAATTTTTTTTGTGGATCCACACGCACCTTAGCCATGGATCTATATGAATGTTCTGTAACGCCTGCAATATGAGGAGTCATGATAACGTTCTTAAATTTCAATATCCGATCGTCAGGATCAAATGGCTCCGTCCATGCAACATCGGTGCCTAACCCTCCTAAGTGTCCGGATTCAAGGTGTTCGACCACAGCTTCATAGTCTAAAAGACGACCTCTAGCAACATTCACCAGAAGGGCACCCTGAAATATTTAGTATACTTGTTTAACAAGAAACCTAACCGAAAAAAGTGAAGTAAATTCAAGGAGTTAATTTGAGATGGTAAACAAACCTTTTTCATAGAAGATATAAAGTTATTGTTTATAATACCAGCCTGAAAAAAAATCATAACCGAGTAAATACATATACATGACAAAATTTCCAGCATAATCAAATTGTAATGAAAAAACAAACATTCAACCAAACTAGCTAGAAGTAATTGAAGAACAATGTTGGAAAAGGTTTTAACTGTTTCATTGTTTAAGATTAAGCAACAAACAACAATGTCAGCTTTCCGCGCAAAATCATAGATATCTTCAGAAGTACCCTTCTCGTCAACAAGATCATCAACATCATCTTCATCAAAAATGTAGAGCTCGGTAAGAAATAGAACAATGAACTAATGTTATTGAAAAGTAACAATCGACGATAATAGGGAAGGAAAATACTTTTGCTTTCGCTACTGTGTTGCACAGATGAAGCCCAGCTTCGCTTTGTCGCAATAACTTTTACACCAAATGGTTTCAATCGCCGTGCTAAATCCATTCCAATGTTCCCGAAGCCCAAAATGAATATCTACATTATCATGAGAAAGTAGTAAGGGATGCAGAATACTATTTGATTTCCAAACAGATTCAATATACTCACCGTTTTCCCAAATATAGTATCGGTGATAGGCTCTCCAAGCTTTCTTTGTTGTATGGAAATCCGCAGTTCATTCTGCACAGACGAATTCGTTTTTTCATAAATAAAACAACATTCAACGCAAATATTTCACATAGTGCATAGAGTAAGAAAATTGAAACTCGAGCACGAAAACCGTAGCATGGTAGATTTGTTGTGGACCTGTTAAGCATGATAGTTGGAAGTTTGGAGAGGTTACTTGAATAACAAGTAAACTCTTGAAACTACTAACTCTCGTGCTTAACAGGACCAATCTCGTGTCGCTGCATTTAAAAAGAATGAAGGGACACTTTTGTTGCTAAACTGAAGTTACTATACTTGCTTACGGAGGAGGCCCAGCATTAGATATATGGCCATTTCGGCGCACGAAGCTGAATTTCCAGTTACGTCACCAGGAATCCTAGCAACTTTGATTCCATGCTTTGTTGCAGCATCGATATCAACGCCTAGGAGGAAAATTAACAATTTATCAAAGAAATAAAAATGAAACTGTCTGAAACTCGTCAATAAAAGCTCAACTGAGAATATTACGGTACCTTCTAGCCCGACACCGTACTGCATTATAAGTTGCATCTGAACTGCTCGTGAAATTATGTTTGAATCTAGCTTCATACTTTTTACGACGCAAGCATGATAGTTGCCAATCGCCTTCGGCACTTCTTCCAAAGGTAGAACGTCAACCTGAAAATGCAATAGATAACTTATTTGTATAAACTAAGATTAATTGGAATTTTTCTCGCATTGAAATACAAAGGTGGTATAAAGCTAGAACGATCTATAGGACTGGATTGGCTTAAACTATATCAAACTGTAGACAGTAGAATCATAGAACTTTCGCTATGTCGCGACGCCGCCCTCCTTCACATATTTGGCCATGGCAGAAAGCCTAAAACCCGCCATCTATATCACGGCATTGCCGATATTTGACAACACTAGTCAAAGACTGTTCCGGTCAAGAATCAAACTTGGGTGCTCCCAATCGATTCGGCCTTAACTGAAGCTCATCAATCATTTAAGTTCAAACCACTTAGTTAGAGACTGATCTCATGTAAAAGTAATCCAACTATATAGAATTCATCAAGTGGTTATCCATCTTTCTTCTACCAAACAACATAAAACATCAACATATCAAAAAATAGATAAAAAATCAAAACTAAAGATGCTGAAACAAAACAATTACAATCAGAACCATCTTTGAGTGCAAGGCAGACCACCGCATAACGGCCAAAATTTGTCACAGTTAACAACAACAATTAAGCCTTATCCCACTAGGCGAAGTCGGCTACAAGGATCAACTTTCGCCATAATGTTTTATCAAAGACCATGTTTCTATCCAAATCATTAATCTCGAGATCTTTCTTAATAACTTCTCTTATAGTCTTTCTGGGTCTTCCTCTTCTTCAAATATTTTCATTTCTAATTTTTCCTGTCGAATTTTACCACACATCCACTGCAACATTCTCATCTTCGCTAATGATGAAACAAAACAATTACAATTAGGGCCGTCGTTGAGCGCGTGCAAGACAGGCAGGCCACCGCATAATGACCAAAATTTGTCACAGTTAAACCGTAATTAAATAGTGCCTCTTAAAATATTTAACCCTAGTTAAACCATGGTTAATAAGACTTCTAATAGTTGTCAACCTACAGAGGGTCTCCAAAAACTTAAAACGACTCTGATTACAATATACATGTATTGCTCTAACAGAAATGTACCTCTATAGATGAATGATTCTGCAAATATTCAGCTGTATATTGATTAGAAGCTGGGAAATGATATCCACAAAACAAAACACGAGTCATTTTTTTCTCATTTTTCTCCATCAGATTTTTCCTACACAGCAGCAATTCCAATTAGGTCAATTGTGTGAATGAAATCATTTAAAACTATCATTGGTTCATTCATCTTCATCCATTCAAGCAAGACTGTGTGAATATATATAAGAATGTTCATTTGAAATTGAAATTGAAATTTAAAACATTCCAACAAGAACAAGAACAAAACATTAAAAAAAAAAAAACATAGAAACATACCAACCTCGGATCCTGAGGTTTGGTCGAGAAAAGGCGCAGATTTTGTGCAAACAAAGATTTGCTCCTCCTCACCAATAACCACACACTCTCTCTTGTCATTATAGTTATACTATTGTACGAACTGAGGAATAGTGTTAACCTATAGTACAATGCAATAAATCATAGAGAAAAGAAAATTAATATTGACTTTTAGAAAGAAAAAAACCAAATTAAAGTAAACTAATACGGTTTGATTTGGTTTGATTCATTTGATTTAATTTTTTACAGATATTTTATTGAGTCATACATACGCGTATGAATCACAACATAACTTTATATACAGTTATTCATACATTATCAAATAAAAATAAAATTCATCATATTTTGACAACAACTTTTTATTTAATATGTAAAATTAGGTTAACAAAAGTGAAATAATAAATATAAAATAATATCAAAAATATTATAATAAAATAAAAGATGAAAAAGAAAGAACATAAACGAAAGATTAGAAAAAAGATGTACGTTAAAAACAAAATTGATAGAGAGAATATTTGCATAAAAATGAGAAGGTGAAAAAGAAATAATATAAGAGAGTAGAAATTAGAGAAGAAGAGGCAAGATAATGTTAGGAGAGATTTGAAAAGACTGAAACTGAAATCATAAAAATAAGAATGATAAAATTGTTCGTAATCAAGGTTAAGGTATAATAGATTTAGGTTTGGATTGAATGTGAGTTAACTAAAATTTAGGTTGTAACATAATGTGGTTTGATTCGGTTTGGTTCGGTTTGTAAATTTCAAACCACAAACCGAACTTAACCGTGCAGTTTTGTTAAAAGATGATTCAAACACATCCGAATCAAATACGATTTTTTACAATTTCGTTTTGATTTGGTTCGGTTTGCGATTTTTAATTGGGTTATTTCGATTTTTGAATACCACTAATGCCTAGTTTTCTAATACTAAACATCATTCTACTAATGATATATTAATGGTTTAATGAGATGATTAGTAAGCTCATTCTCGTAGGTTATTAAATTGGATTTCATGCCAATGGAATTATGAACTTTTTTCATGTGCAATATATAAGTCAATTGGAAAGGTTTTGCCTCATTTCTTATCTTGTTTCTCTTAGAAAATGGAAGAGTTTAAGGAGGAAAATAAGAAAGTTTTTGAATTCATCATCAAATGATCTTGCATGTGTGAACTTTTGGTAGATTCTTGAAGAACAAACATTAAATTAGTTTTTGATTATTTTCCTTGTCATCCTTAACCTCTTATTAAAGCACCATACTTCTCGACTTGACAATTAAATTAAATAAAACATACATAATACATAATTATCCAAGTAGGATGTTACTCACATTAAAACATCATTCAAACCCACCTATTTCTTTATAATTAAATCATTCATTAAGCACCAGAATTTTTATTAAGTATTATGGCATTAAAGCCTCAACAATAATTTCAAAGTTAAACACGATTCATCTCTAAAATAAGGAAAGATATGCAACATAACATAAATAAAGAACAAATTGTTCTTTTTGTGTTACATATCAAAGCGACTCCACTAAAAGACTCTATCGTCAAGCAACTAAAAAGACGCAATATCGTCTTTAACCACAAGCTTCTATTTAGGTACTTGATTGTCTGTACTCTAGAGGAGCAAATACTCCACAACACAAACAGGAGATGAGAATACATTCAAATAATTAACGATGCATAAACAATCAGAGTAGTTCACTACATACAGGTTCTCATAGAAAATCAACTATGCACCATAATCACAAACATCCACAACTCACCCACAATCACCATCATCTACATATACTCGTGTAGTGTAACTCACAACACCTTAATGACTCGTATGCATGCAGCACCGACTCAACAATGGTTCCATCTACCGAATCCACGAGCCCCACACCGAGCTCAAAGTCCCACACTAAAATTGGGATAGTCACAAGTCCCCTCACCGAGACTCATAACCTGTCTCTTTCAACAACAACAACAATATAGGATGCGTGCATGAATGAATGCATCATCATAATAATTCAACAACAAATAACAGTATCACATCTGTACTGACCTAGAGATTAGAACTAGAAAGGGCCACGAACGTCTTGCATGGTGTCGAGGAAGAGGAGAGGGGTGTACCTGCAAGGTACTCCGACGATCAAGTAAGCACGGTCATAGATACGAGTATGTGTTTAGGGTTATGAAAAATGTGTTACCTGACTCTCTCAAGAGAGAGAGATTATATAATACCCCCAGCGCGTGGCTAACAATCTGAGTTTTAGGCTAGGCCGTGGACTTGGGCCCAAAACTGGTGACTGCCAGGATTATAGGAGTAACCCTAGGAATCCTGGGGGACTTCTCGACACTAGCCGTTAGACGAGCAGAGGGGCGATCCTGGTCGACACGGAGTGAGATATGGGGAGCTAAATGACCACCTGGGGATGCGGGAGCCGATTTGGTAGGCTAGGCGGCGGCGTGCTCGGTATCGGGCATGGAGAAGAGCGTTTTCTCTGCCCGCGAGTGATTGGGCCTAGGTCATTTGGGTCGTCTCAAAGTTGGACGCGGATTGGACCGTTTCTTAGTGTCGGACAAGTCCATAACAAGAGCCCCCCAAGTCGTTGCTCCGAGCATGGGAGTGATGACTTAAGGTAATCGGGGCTTCGCTGGTACGAGTGTTTCATGTTAAGTCGAAGAGGATAGTCTTCGAGGAGAGCAAGCGTTGTTTCTAGGATCTAAAAAGTTGATGGGATGTGAAGAGGTGACGTCACACGTGCGCCTCGAGATGTGTGCAGATACTACGGCGCAATGATGGCTAAGCTGGGAGTGGACTAGGCGCGCGTTCGCCCACGCGCTAGGGGACCCTTCTATAAATAGGGGGAGCCCACCATTTTAGCACTTTCCATTTCTCTTTCTTCTCTGGATCTCTGCTCGAAGCTTGCTCGGAGTTCTTTTCTGCCGTTCTCCGATGTCAACAACTTTCGGCCAGCTCTCACTTACCGTTTGAACACGTAAGTTTGCTTACCTTTCCAGTTTTCTATGCTTTGCCTTTGTTATTAGGTGAAATGCATGTGGTTTAGGATCGAAGAAACATAATTCTAGGACTTTTCCCGGTAGTGTGTTAGTGGTAGATGGCGGTTTAGTAGGTTCTGGATCTCCGACACCGTCGTCTAGGTCGGGACTATTTGTTGCCTCGTCGTTACTCCGTTGCTTGCGCCATTTTTTAAGAGGGCAGCTACGTGAGCGTGAGAGGGGGTCTCTGCCGGTACCTGGGTTTTAATGAGTGGATCTCTTAACCTGCTCGTCACCGAGGGCATTCCCCGACGCCTTCGTTAGCCATTGAGGGGGTTTCCCCGACACCTTTGTTCGTTGTTTTCAGTTAAGGGCTCTGGCCGAGGACGTCATCCTCGTCGCCTCAGCGCACGCCCTTTCACTTGATTAGCGGTGGAAGAGTGGATTTAATTTTTTGAAGTCGAATTCACTGTTCTCTGCTGCTTTTCAGGTACATGTCTAATCGTTATGACAATGATACCATGAGTGAGGATCACACTGAGAGCGCGGACAACTCGACCGATTCCCTATTCTCACAAAAGCCTTCCTTTGACCGGACGTCTACCGACCAAGAGGAGAATTCTACTTTGCCCGAGGAGACCACTACTTCCAGGGGTGCTTGGGTGACAGACGAGCCGAAGTTCACTCCCTCGAGATTCGTCCTTCATCCCGAGGAGGCCTTCACTGCAGTCACCAGGGAGACGTCCCTGCCTGTGGCCGCTAAGGAACGGAGGGTGGTGTTCCCTTTGGCGGACAACGGGATATCTATAGCGTATGCCGAGGACAGGTTCACCATGTATGAGGTGTGTTTCAAAGATATGGGGTTACGCCTGCCCTTCACCGAGCTCTAGATCGGAGTATTCCATCACATGCACTTGGCACCCTCCAATCTGCACCCTAACTCCATTGATTTTTTGAGAGCTTTAGAATTGGTGTGCGAGCACCTGGGAATTGGGGTGTCTCTTCCCCTATTCTTTAGTTGTTTCCATCTCTAGAGGGGCGTTGTCGATGGTCGATATTCGTGGGTCTCCCTGAAGTAACCGCAGAAACTTATCAAGGCTTTCTCCTAATTTGTTTGGGGCTTTAAAGATAGTTTTTTTCGGATTCATACGATCTCGAGGAAGGCCTTCCTTAGTACTTTCTACTCGAAGGTCTTGCTCGGTCCTGATGGTCGTCCCGAGCTGAACGAGGAAGCGGAACCACGGTATCAGCTAGTCTAGCGGTTTAACTTTAGTTGGTCCGAGAGTTACTTCGTGGACGATAAGGACGCGTATACTGTTAAACCGAGTGCCTTGGACGACGAGGATTCAGCGAGCTATGAAAAACTAGTAGTTTTCATCGAGAGGTTAGGGGTCGTGCATAGATTTGGTAGGGGGTCTTCCGTTGCTCGACAAGGATGGGAACCCCTTGGTTGATAAAGTATTTATTAGTGTTAAGGAGCTCCTCGAGTGCAAGACGACCGAGGATATTCGGGCTTACTTGGGTAGTTGATTTGCTTTCTTTAATTCACTCGACGATTTGGGCGGTTTTTCCTTGTTTATACTGATTTTATTTTCTTGTCGTGTTTCAGATGAGATGTCGAACCCACACGAGAGAATGCAAAGGAACTTGGCGGCCAAGTACAAGAAGAAGGTCATAAAGCTCCAAGCAGCGGATGTCACCAACACTGGTTCTAGAGGCACCTCCAATGCTCCTTAACTCAGGCAACCTTCCTCGCAAGCCACGTCCTAGAGGTTGAAGCGGTCGTGTCCTGACAGTGATCTGGTCGACCTGACCATGGAGAGTCCGAAGTCGAAGTTTAATCTGCCTTCTGTCTTCCAGCAACCGAAGTTTTTTGAGGTTTGCTCTGTTAGACGCTGGCCTTAGGATCTAGAGGGGGGGTGAATAGATCGTTCACAGTTTTACGGATTTAAACGACTTTTCAGCGGAAGTGATTCTGAATCGACTCGCGTCTATTCCGAACCGCTATCGAAACGATTATATATGTGTTTAAAAACCAGTCAAGGACTTGAATTGAATGATAAGAGTATATGTTGCAGAATCAAAGCGTTTCTCTTATTGAAAATCAGATTAACTTTTTGTATGATGGACAATGTTTGCAATGCAGTAAGAGTGATAGAAATAAATATACAAACACTTGGTGATAATGATCAAATTGAAGGTAATTCAATGTGTGATGGATTGTGATGTTTATGAACGTTCTTAGCTCACAATCTTAACACTCGAATCGTTGATCAATTTGCTATTATAACCAAATATGAACAGAATGTAAATGAAAAAGTAAAAGCGACAAGAACACGATATTTGTTTAGGCAGTTCGTCGATCGTCCTCGCTACGACTACGTCTGCCCCCAATTCCAAATTGAAATTGGGTAATCTTTCATTAATGTTGAAAGTAGTATATACAAAGAAGATAACAAAGCGATAAACGATAAACCAATTATGTCGATCCTTTGAATCTTCTTCCCCCTTAATCTTGAGCAAGATCAAGGTTATCCAAGAGCTTCACTTCGATTCCCTTCTGCAGTGTCTTGATTCCTTGAACTCCCCGTTCCTCAATCGTTACACTCAGCCGAATCCTCAATGAACGCCTCTTGATAAAAACCCCCAAGAACCACCCGTCGTGGAGGACAAAACCCGCAGATTTTATTCACCAACAAACCCCACAAACCTTCACCCACTAGGAATCTTCAATTCCGTTCCATGGACGTTATCGAACTCATCACTAACCCGCAACGCAAGAATGATTATGTGTAATTGTGTTGGAGATGATGAAGAACGAAGATGAGAAGCGTTTGTGTATCTTTCAGTCGTTGGTGTTTGCTTGAATAATTACCCTTGGACAATATATATGATAGCTTAACAGTTGGAGATGAGAGAAACAAAATTTTTGGCATTCTTGATCAGTTAGGTCGACCTCTTGTAGTGCTTAGGTCGACCTAGCAGAGCTTGCAGAATTTTGCTCCCAGTTAGGTCGACCTGTTGAAGGGGTAGGTCGACCAGAATCCTCTTCTGATGCGTTCTGGGGACATTTTCACAGATTAGGTCGACCTAGTTGTTGTGTAGGTCGACCTAACAGGCTGGTATGTAAAATTCATCAATTTAGGTCGACCTAAATGGTGTGTGAGTCGACCTAGCAGGAGTATAAGAATTTTTCTCCATTTTAGGTCGACCTGGGTTGATGGTAGGTCGACCTAACTGCTGCTTTTCTGCATTCTTCTTGTTGTTTGAATGCTTATTTGAGTTTGCCATGAATCAAAAAACATCTTTGAGTGTAATCTTGTATTCACATACTCCCCCTTTTTGATGATGGCAAACCATTCGTCTAAGCTTTGGTAGTAAGTGATAAAGACTCAACAAAGCTCCCCCGTACATCCAGCATCTATCTCTCAACAAGGCAATCTCTCAACAAAGCTCCCCCGTACACTCAGCACTCAGCATTTATCTCCCCCTTTGTCAACATCAAAAAGAGAAAACAAGAGAATAGGAGAGTAACAAGACAACCATAGATAACCATGCTAGCATGTACAGTATAGTAGATGCAAGGTAGTTAGTGATAGCATGAGACACATATGTGAGCAAGAGCAATCTTTATGCATGAAGTCACTATAAGCATGTTAATTGATAGCATATTATAGTATCAATAATATTTTTGGAAGTGAACAACAAATACGTTACCGCTTTTGCAATATGACGTCTGGCTTGATGATGAACTACCTTTACGCTAAGAAAAATGTTAGCAAGAAATATATATATACATAAAGTAAAGAAATAATATTAAGAGAAAACAAACGTAATTAGCCCAAATTAGAGATATCGAGTATCCCTAATTCCCTACGAATGTTGAAGTATTGCTCCGTTGCTAGAGGTTTGGTGAAGATGTCAGCTAGTTGCTTCTTGCTTTCTACATGTTCAAAAGTAACGTCTCCTTTCTCTACATGATCTCGTAGAAAGTGATGTCTTATTTCAATATGTTTGGTACGTGAGTGTAAGACAGGATTTTTACTCAAGTTGATGGCGCTTGTGTTGTCGCACATGATAGGTATGCGATCAAGCTTAATACCAAAGTCAAGAAGTTGTTGCTTGAGCCATAATATTTGTGCATAGCAGCTTCCAGCAGCTACATATTCTGCCTCAGCAGTGGATAATGCAACCGATACTTGTTTCTTACTATGCCAACTTATCAATGAGTTTGAGAATAGATGACACGTTCCACTAGTGCTTTTTCTATCGGATTTGCAGCCAGCAAAATCTGAATCGGAGAATCCTACCAAATGACACTCATTTCCTTTTGGATACCATAGGCCATATGTAGTAGTTCCACGTAAGTATCGCAGAATTCTTTTGACAGCTTTCAAGTGAGATTCTTTTGGACAAGATTGATATCTTGCACACATACACACACTAAACATAATGTCTGGTCTTGAGGCAGTAAGATACAATAGTGAACCTATCATACCTCGGTATAATTTCACGTCAACCTCTTTACCTTTCTCATCTTTGTCTAGATTAGTATTTGTTGCCATAGGTGTGTCAATTTCCTTTGCTTCACTCATTCCAAATCTTTTGAGCAGCTCCGTACAATATTTAGTTTGATTCACAAACGTTCCATGACTAAGTTGCTTGATTTGTAGGCCAAGGAAGAAATTTAGCTCACCCATGAGACTCATCTCAAATTCACTCTGCATAAGCTTAGAAAAGTCTTTGACAAGTTTTGCATTAGTCGACCCAAATATAATATCATCTACATAAATTTGGACTAAGAGAATATCCTTATCTTTTCTTTTAATAAAGAGAGTAGTATCAACTTTACCTCTAGAGTACCCTTGACTAAGGAGAAATTTGCTCAAACGTTCGTACCAAGCCCGAGGGGCTTGTTTAAGACCGTATAGAGCACGTTTCAGCTTATAGACATAAGTTAATTACATGTAATTCTCAAAGCCGGGTGGCTGAGCAACATAGACTTCTTCATTTATATAACCATTTAGAAAGGCACTCTTAACATCCATTTGGAATAGTTTGAAGTCTTTAGAACAAGCATAAGCAAGTAAGAGGCGAATAGCTTCGAGACGTGCTACAGGAGCGTATGTCTCTTCATAATCAATACCTTCCTCTTGATTATAACCTTGGGCAACTAATCTAGCTTTGTTTCTAGTAATAACACCGTTTTCATCAAGTTTGTTACGAAAAACCCATCTAGTGCCTATTACTTGATGATCTCCCGGATGAGGGACTAAGTCCCAAACATCATTCCGTTTAAATTGGTTTAATTCTTCTTGCATGGCCATTAGCCAATGCTCATCAAGTAATGCATCCTTAGCGTTTTTCGGCTCAACTTGTGAAACAAAAGCAAAATGATGACAGAAGTTACTTATCTTTGAGCGTGTTGTAACGCCCCTTGAGATGTCTCCTATTATATTGTCAATTGGATGGTCTTTCACGTTTGTCCAGGCCTTGGGAAGTTCTTCATTGTTTGAGATGCTTTCTTTCTCATTTTCATTGTGAGACTCATCTTTCTCTCTCTCAGCATCTTTCTTTACAATACTTTCATCCTCATCTTCCTTATCCTTGACAATGTCTTCAGTGGATGGACCTGCACCATTAAATGAAAGACCTTTCTCGACATATTTTGCATAAGATTCATCAAAAGAAACGTGTACTGACTCTTCTACTATAAGTAATCTCTTATTATATATTCGATATGCTTTGCTAGATTGTGAGTAACCAAGGAATATGCCCTCATCAGCTTTAGCATCAAATTTGCCAAGATTATCCTTACCATTGTTCAAAACAAAACACTTGCAACCGAATACATGGAGATGAGATACATTTGGTTTTCTACCTTTTAGTAATTCATAGGGAGTTTTGTTCAGTATAGGACGTATTGTTATCCTATTCAAAACATAACATGCTGTACTAATCGCGTCAGCCCAGAAATACTTTGGTAGATTACCCTCATTCAGCATTGTTCTTGCCAGCTCCTCTAGAACACGATTTTTACGTTCAACTACTCCGTTTTGTTGAGGTGTTCTAGGAGCTGAAAAGTTATGCTCAATTCCATGTTTATCACAGTATTTTTCAAAAAGAATGTTTTCAAACTCTCCACCGTGATCACTTCGAATTGCAACTATTTTGTTGTTCATTTTGTTTTGACATAATCTTGCAAATTGTGTGAAAGCTGGAAAAGTTTGATCCTTACTAGGTAAAAAGATTGTCCAACAAAATCTCGAGTAATCATCGACAATGACAAAACCATAGGTGTTTCCACCTATGCTTTTAGTCCTTGAAGGGCCAAAGAGATCCATGTGAAGTAGTTCAAGAGGGCGTGATGTTGAAACCACGTTCTTTGATTTAAAAGAGATTTTTGTTTGCTTTCCCTTTTGACAAGCATCACATAGATGATCTTTTGAAAACTTCATGTTAGATAAGCCGATTACTAAATCTTTTGAGACAACTTTATTAAGTAAGTCAAAATTTATGTGGGCGAGACGTCTATGCCACAGCCATGAGTCATCGCCCAGAGCAACTAGACACTTGGTGCTAGACTTAGATACCTCATCCAAGTTTAGCATGTAGATGTTGTTTACTCTTAAGCCCTTAAACATAATGTCTCTTTTCTTATTATGTTCTATTGTGCAGCCAGAATTTGTAAACATTACTTTAAATTCTTTGTCACACAATTGACTTATACTTAAAAGATTATGTTTAAGACCTTCTACTAGCAGCACATCAGTTATAGTAGTGGTAGAAGGGTTACCTACACTTCCTTTACCAAGTATGGCTCCCCGATTGTTATCTCCATAGGTGACATACCCCTTTTTCTTTGCTTGAAACTCAACGAAAAGAGATAGGTCTCCAGTCATGTGTCTTGAACATCCGCTATCAAGGAACCACAACCTTTCGGCAATGTCAAGACACTTTTCCTGCAAGATTAATTTAAAGAGGGAGGTCCCCAATTTTCATTGGGTCCTTGGTAGTGAGTACACAATTTGTTGCACTTAGGCAACCATTGAAATACTCCTTTAGGAACTAAAATTCTCCTAAATTTGCATTTTTCAATGGTATGTCCCTTTTTGCAACAATAATGACAGGTAATATGATGAGAATATGGAGTTTTGCTAGTTGATACTTTTGGTACAAAAGTGTATTTGCTATATAAAGGAGTATACGATCTTTTGAACTTGTTTGGATCAACCGCAAAAGTCACTTTTTGTTGTAGAGCCTTGTCTAACTTGGCTTTTAGATCTCTTACTTCTTTTTGCCAAATGTGACATGTCTCACAACCAAACCATGATGTAGGATCTATTTCAACTTTGTCCTTTTGAATGTCTAGCATAGATTGTTGTTTTAAGGCTTCCATATCCTTTTCGGTTTTCTCAACTTTTGATTCAAGATATGAAAATATTTTCTTATTTGAGGCCAAAAGTTTGAAAGCTTTAATTGCATCTCTATGTAATTCATCAAAAGCAAGTTTTAGTTGAGAATGAGATACCTTATCTACGAGTTCAGGTTTAAGATGACTTACAGCTTTCTTTTTCTTATTTTGATGAGCCATGAAACATAGGTTTGCTGATTCTTCTTCATCGCTTGATGAGCTTTCACTAGATGAATCACTTTCCCATGCTATGTAAGCTCTTTTAGATTTGTTATGACCTTTGCTTTGGTTCTTCTCCTTTTCTTTCTTAAGGTATGGACAATCCGGTTTGTAGTGACCGGCTTTCCCACAATTGAAGCAAAGACCTTTGATCTTTCCTTTGTTGTCGTCATCTTGTTTGAACATGTTTGATTGCTTTCTATAGTTGATCAAGCCTTTGTCGGAATGTTTTGCTCCATTTTTCTTTAGATATTTGTTGTATCTTCGCACAAACAGTCCCATTTCCTCATCATCGGAGTCTTCGTCATCACTTGTGTCACTATCCTTTGGCTCTCGTTTTGAGATCTTGGAGCTCGAAGCTTTTAGAGCTATTGACTTCTTCTCTACCTCTTTCTCCATGTTCTTTTCTTTCTTTGTCCTCTTCTCATGCATGTCAAGGCATTTAAGATGCTGTTCATGTTCCTCTAGTTTACCAAAAAGAGTGGTAATGTCTAAAGTGTTGAGATCATTTGCTTCCTTAATTGCTGTAACTTTGGGTTGCCATTCCCTGTTCAAACACCTTAAGATTTTGTTAGTAGCAACTGCATTGGAAACAGGTCTATCAAGAGAATTTAATCGATTTTTCAGGTGAACGAATCTTTTCTGCATGCTTTCGATGGTTTCACCATCTTCCATGTGGAAAAGTTCGAACTCTTGAGTTAGCGTATTGATCCTAGCTAGTTTGACATCATTCGTTCCCTCGTGGGCAACTTGCAATGTGTCCCACATAGCTTTAGCTGATCTACAATGGGAAACGCGATAGTATTCATCAACTCCTAGAGCTGAGATTAGAATGTTTCTCGCTTTCCAATCGTATGCATATCTCTTTTCATCTTCAGCATTCCAAGTATCTTCTGGTTTTGGAACAACTGCACCAGCTGCATTTGTCATGGTGATCTGAAATGGACCATTGACAATAGTTGTCCAGATGTTCCTATCAATTGCATTGATATGGACACACATACAATCCTTCCAATAGCCGTAGTTTTCGCCGTTGAAAACTGGAGCTCTATCATGAGCCCCTTTAGGTCCGGAAGCCATCTTTCCAATAAGTGTTTCACGTAGCACGGAATAAACCAGAGCTCTTGATGCCACTTGTTAGACGCTGGCCTTAGGATCTAGAGGGGGGGTGAATAGATCGTTCACAGTTTTACGGATTTAAACGACTTTTCAGCGGAAGTGATTCTGAATCGACTCGCGTCTATTCCGAACCGCTATCGAAACGATTATATATGTGTTTAAAAACCAGTCAAGGACTTGAATTGAATGATAAGAGTATATGTTGCAGAATCAAAGCGTTTCTCTTATTGAAAATCAGATTAACTTTTTGTATGATGGACAATGTTTGCAATGCAGTAAGAGTGATAGAAACAAATATACAAACACTTGGTGATAATGATCAAATTGAAGGTAATTCAATGAGTGATGGATTGTGATGTTTATGAACGTTCTTAGCTCACAATCTTAACACTCGAATCGTTGATCAATTTGCTATTATAACCAAATATGAACAGAATGTAAATGAAAAAGTAAAAGCGACAAGAACACGATATTTGTTTAGGCAGTTCGTCGATCGTCCTCGCTACGACTACGTCTGCCCCCAATTCCAAATTGAAATTGGGTAATCTTTCATTAATGTTGAAAGTAGTATATACAAAGAAGATAACAAAGCGATAAACGATAAACCAATTATGTCGATCCTTTGAATCTTCTTCCCCCTTAATCTTGAGCAAGATCAAGGTTATCCAAGAGCTTCACTTCGATTCCCTTCTGCAGTGTCTTGATTCCTTGAACTCCCCGTTCCTCAATCGTTACACTCAGCCGAATCCTCAATGAACGCCTCTTGATAAAAACCCCCAAGAACCACCCGTCGTGGAGGACAAAACCCGCAGATTTTATTCACCAACAAACCCCACAAACCTTCACCCACTAGGAATCTTCAATTCCGTTCCATGGACGTTATCGAACTCATCACTAACCCGCAACGCAAGAATGATTATGTGTAATTGTGTTGGAGATGATGAAGAACGAAGATGAGAAGCGTTTGTGTATCTTTCAGTCGTTGGTGTTTGCTTGAATAATTACCCTTGGACAATATATATGATAGCTTAACAGTTGGAGATGAGAGAAACAGAATTTTTGGCATTCTTGATCAGTTAGGTCGACCTCTTGTAGTGCTTAGGTCGACCTAGCAGAGCTTGCAGAATTTTGCTCCCAGTTAGGTCGACCTGTTGAAGGGGTAGGTCGACCAGAATCCTCTTCTGATGCGTTCTGGGGACATTTTCACAGATTAGGTCGACCTAGTTGTTGTGTAGGTCGACCTAACAGGCTGGTATGTAAAATTCATCAATTTAGGTCGACCTAAATGGTGTGTGAGTCGACCTAGCAGGAGTATAAGAATTTTTCTCCATTTTAGGTCGACCTGGGTTGATGGTAGGTCGACCTAACTGCTGCTTTTCTGCATTCTTCTTGTTGTTTGAATGCTTATTTGAGTTTGCCATGAATCAAAAAACATCTTTGAGTGTAATCTTGTATTCACATGCTCCCTAGATTTTGATCGGGCTAAGTGTCTCCACCTGGAGGAGATGGACAGACCAACGAGGAAGCTTTTGTTGGCCCATAACGTTGCTGCTGCTGCAATGAGGCTCATTGGCGTGGCCTCGGTTTATGCCAACAAGGATACTTCCTTAGAGCTCGAATTGCACAATGTTAAGTCGCCCTTGAGTGATGCTGAAGCAAAGCTGAAGAAAGCCCAACCCGACCTCAAGGATTCTTCCAAGGCGATGGAGGCTCTGGCCAAATTCGAGGAGCTTAAAAATGTCGCTCTCAGAAGCGTGCCCTCGAGGACCAGATTGCTAACCTTGAAACTAACGCCGCTCCTCTTGAGGATGAGCCTAAAGATCTCCACGGGGCAGAAACTCGTGTCGAGCTGGTACATCGCTATCGAGTGGCCTTCGATGATGGCATGATCAACGCTGAGGCTAGCTTTGTGAATGCAATTTCTCAGTTGAGGATCCTAAACCCTGAGGTTACTCTCCAGACCGAGGGATGTAATTATTCCTATATTGTGGTCGACGGACAAGTGGTGATCCCCGTGTATCTCCAGAATTTAGAGATTCTGGAGGATTCCCTTGCTACTGTTGCCGAAGACCGTGGACTAGAGGATGTGGCGCAACAAGGTTCAGGTAATGAGGAGCAACCCGATCGGATCATCCAGCCCATAGTCGAGGAGCACCAGCCTTCTTCCCAATAGTCCTGCCAATTTTTTCCCGGCCTACGTGCCGTATTTTGTAATTTTGTTGGGGTTAGACCCTGTTGATGTAATTTCTGTACTTTCGTGGTCCTTGCGGCCACATTTTTAATTTTTGTTAGGGCTTCGACCCCTTTTGGTGTAACCAAGTACAATGGCCCTTGTGGTCGATTTATCATGCTTACGTTGAACTTATTTATTATTCTTCTCGTCCTCGAAGGACTGTGTATGTTTTGATTATTTTTAAGTGTTTTTCGTGTTCGATAATCGTGCCCGTCGGAGGATTGTATATATCTGTTATTTTAACGTTCAGAAGTTTGCTTGACTTGGTTTATCGTCTTGATGGTGTGGGGAACGGTCAAGGTGGCCGAATTAATTTCCCGGGCTATGTTGGAGGCGCTTGGATCCTCGTTCTCGGTTTGAGTTCCTCGGCGTGAACGACCCATCATGACTTGGGGTTCTTTCAGGGTGGTACAGCGGCAGTGGAGCTCGATTGAAGGTTCCCCTTAGGCAGAGGACTTGCTCGTTATAAGAGCGTTATCCTGCCTTTCATTTCATATCGTTACGCATCGCTCGTACCGGGGGCGCGCGTGCTTGGCCGGTCCTACCGAGGCTGTATTACAGCTGAGAAGGCCGACAGTTTTGTCGTTTCTTAGTTGTAATATTGTTTGAGTTTTTCAACTTTCCATGGTCGAGCTAATTCTTCCCCGTCTAGGCGTTCAAGGTAGTAGGCTCCGTTGTCTTTTTTTCTCGAACTCGGTACGAGCCTTTCTAGTTTGCTGTGAGATTCCCTTCGCGGGAGTCTTTGTGGTTCCTTTTTAGGACAAGGCTGCCGACCTCAAAGTTTATTTTCCTGACCTGCACGTCATACCTTATGGCTATCTTCTGTTTGAGCGAGGCTTTCCGGAGAGAGGCCCCTGATCTGACCTCCTCGACCAAGTCAAGCTCTTCTCTTAGAGCTTCGTTTTTTTCTTCTATCTCCATATGAGATTCTATTCGCCTCGAAGGTATGTGTATCTCGAAAGGGATTATTGCCTCTGTTCCGTAAGCTAGTCCGAAAGGAGTTTCCCCGGTGGTCGAATGAGGTGTGTGAATATCGCATGAAGGACTTAAAGTACCATCAGTATGACTCATCTAAATGTCCCGTCGGAGCCCAAAAGGACTTGAAGTCTCCTGAAAAAGGATCCAACCTAAGGTCTCAGCTTAGGGACTTGATCAAAGTTAGACCGAAAGACTTAACTTAAAAGTCTTTCTTAAGGGTTTCGATTAAATTCTTTCTCGAGAGACCCAACAGCTTGTCAAAGGAGCAAAGAGTCTTTTTATATTAATATATTTATCTCTTTTAGAATATTGAAAATTGTAAAAATTAATAAAATAAAAAAACACATTAATAAAAATATTTTGGTTTTAAATATTTAAAAAAAATAAATATTGTGTGATTAGCTTTCTTTAATAACAAATAATCTTATTAGTTGGTTAATTTTTATAATTAATTTGTTTTTTTTTCAAATTTAAAGTTATAAAATTATAATATTGTAATGTATACCTTGAAGGTAAATGACTATTTTTTATTTAAATATATTATAATTTACATGTATTTAGTTATTTTTAAATATATATGTTTTTTTTTTAAAAAAGCTTTCCAAATTCAAATTTTACTAACATCATTTTTTCCTAAAAAAAAAAAAAACTTCCCTATTAATTTTCAATTAATTTAGGTCACTATTAATATTATTTAAATTATATTACTACTTTAATTTAATAACTCCTATTAACATTAATTGGTATAAACTTTTGAACTACTTTTTTTCTATTTTATAATTTAGGCTTATTTCAAAAGTTAATTGATTGATGGTTAAATTATATTAATTTTTTGAGTGGACACTAATTTTCATATTAATATATTTAAAGTTAATTAGTTGTTTGATAGTCTAAATATTGGGAAAAAAACAACATGTATTAGGCGATTAAGTTTAATAACAAATCATCTTATTAATTTGTCATTTTTCACAAATAACTAATTTTTCTAAGGTTTTTAAATGATAAAATTATAATTTATAGTTGAAGATGCTTGAGTATTTCGAAAGTTTATTACTTGATTATTAATTTATTAAGTATTTGATTGGACACTATTTTTTTATATTAAAATTGAAAATTTTATATATTAATAAAATAAAAATTTGTAAATACAATTCTTTTGGTCTTTAAATATTGAAAAAAAAACTAATATTATGTGACTAGAGTTTTTGAATAACAGATCTGATTATTATTTTGAATTTTCCTAAGGATTTAGAATTATAAAATTGTAATGTATAATTGAAGATACTTGAGTATTTTATTTGATTTAAATATATAATATTTTTTATGATTATTTTATGAATCATATGGAGGGGCACCTTTTTTATATGAATATACTTATCTATTTTAGAAAATTTAATTTTTTTTATAAATTAATAAAATAAAAAACTCATAATAATAGAGGTCTTAGTTTCTTAATATTTTAAAAAAAATTTACAATGTGATTAAGTTTTTTAATAACATATCGTCTTATTAGTTTTTCAATTTTATTATTTAAAAAAAATTAAAATCCAGCAAATTATAAAATATTAATGTATAATCTAAAGATACTTTACTATTTTTATTTTTATTTAAAGATATCATTATTTATGTGTAATAGATTATTTTTAAGAAATATCATTCAAAACAAAGCTTTGAATTTTTAAATATTTTATACAAATCTATATTTCTTTCAAAAGTAACTCCAAAATTAATTTTGTCTAAAAAAACAGTCAAATAAATTGGTCATCAATTTTTTTAAAATTTATAACACTATTAACGCTATTTAAAGTACTCTACTACTTTTATAACTCCTATTAATTATTATTAAATATTATAAATTTTTGAACTACCTTTTATATATTCAAGTCAATGTTGGACACTTCTATTTCTCTTCACCTTTTTTATATATATATATTATTGTCTCTATGTTCTATACTCTTTATTGATGTTCTTTTGATCTTCAACATTATAGTTATGAGTTTCTTTTTTAAATCAACTTGTATTGTAGAAAACAGTTTGACTATGCTAAAATTATACGCGAACAACAATATTGTGAAGTTTCTTCAACGAGGTATGTTGGTTTTTTTGTTCTCCTTTATATAAATTTTAATATATAGAGTATAAAACAAACGGTTTTATAGTTTTCTTCCGTTTAACAGTTGATCATATATATTGTTTAAGATATTATTCATAAATCTTTTGTTTAAGATAATATTCATAAATCTTTTGTGTTAGAAAATATTTTATATATATATATATATATATATATATATATATATATATATATATATATATATATATATATATATATATATATATATATATATATATATATATATATATATATATATATATATTATTTTTTAAGTTATTGTTTATGTTTTCAATTTACAGTAGAAACTCTTTAAATTAATACTCGGTAAATTAATAAACTCTCTAAAATAATAAATTGTCTGGTCCCGACTTGGGCCAATGTAAAAAATTGAAAAACTCGATAAAATAATAAGATGATAATTTTTCGGGAGATCCCTTTATAATTTTCGGTCCCAAAAAAATCATAAATTAATAACTCATAGAAACTGAAAAAAATATCTTACACTCTATTGAAATATAATTCAATAATTGTCTGTTTTACTTTAAAGTTCAAGTCTATTTGGAGCTCATCTCTAACTTTTCTTATTGCATCCAATAGCATATGAACACAGTAGTTACTAATTTACGCTGAGTCTCAAGGTTTGCTGCAACGTAATTCTAATAGACATAGACTAATTTGCCTTTTTGTTTGGTATGTATAGTATAATTACTTAAAAACTCTTTAAATTAATAATTATTAATTTATCGATAAATTAATAACTCTCTAAATTAATAAATTTCTCCGGTCCTGACATTATTAATTTAAAGAGTTCCTACTGTATTAAAAACAACAAAAATTTCAGTAATTTGTCTCGTTAAAGTTTAATTAATAATGGTTCAATTCTTAAGCATTTTTTGCCTCATAATCTTTAAGTGTTTGTGTTAGAACCAAGAATATTAAGATATTTTAAATTAATATTTTTAATTCTAAATCTAATACAAAATCTTAACTTTTATAGTCGATTCGTAAGTCCTTTAAATTTTTATTCTATTTTTTTTATTATATAAGTTTAGATGTTGGTAATGATATCTTTATTGTTCATATTTTGTACTTATTTTTTTTAATAATATCTTTATTTAAATAATCTGTGTTATTATAGTTTAGATGTTTATATATATATTTTAGGGTTTTTCTAACCTATGCAACCTTGCATAGGATAAGAGACAATTAATACACCACTTTTTTAAATATAAATTACCATATTTATATTTATTTATGTTCATCCATTAATTGAGTAGGAGAGAGAAAATATAAAAGATTACTTTTCAACAGAAAAATAATTAATATGATAATTTATATGGAAAGATATTTATACTTTATACTTAATTCATCTTAATAATCATAATAATATTTAAATTAAAATAATAACTACTAATATAGTTATTTATATAGTTTATGATTAATATAGATAAAATCAAATTTTTAATTAATTTTTAAAATTAAATTTGGATCTTCCCTAAAGATAATATCAAATTTATTTTTAATTAGTAAGTTAAACTATATTTCCTTTTGCTTTTATATATATTAAAATCATCAATTTTACTAAATTTCATGCAATGATGTGAAATAAATGATATCCGCTATCTATATTCAAATTAGTGATAAATAAATATAAATATCTAAAATTAATAAAAATAAAAATAATTATATGATAATTTATTAATTATTGATTAGGATTAATGCAAAACTAATTTAAATTTAATTTCACATTATTAAATAATGACGATAAGCTTTAATAAAAATTGTATGTTTCCAATCTTAGAACTCACAAACAATAGGCAGTGAGCGGTTGAAAACTATAATAAGCTTGCACCTGCATCCACCACCAGATTGCAATCCAATTTAAATAAGAAAGAGAAAATGATAAATAAAAAATGTAACATAATAAATATAAATATTCAATAGTGAAAAAACACTTAGATTCAGAGTGTTTATCTTTAGAATTCGTGCAACGAAATCTTCTCTAGCAAATGCATCGAGTTTGCAAGAATTTAACTTAGAGAAATAGTTAAATTCGAGGATGAATTTACTTTCGTATTTGATTCATCCATCGATGAACTCTTCTTTTGATGGTAGAGACAAATCAACATCAGAGAAGCATTTCATCGATAAATCTTCGGACAAGATGTTGGAGGTTTCCTCACTGTATATGAGTTCATCATCGTGGAAGAAATTGGAGTTGGAAAGAGACATCGTAAGTGCAGTCAATTCATTCTAATGCCATGATTTTATATGAGATCGGTCGTCGGCGGGGATGAACCTAAGTATTAAAGAGTGGAGGCATGGGCCCCACTATAATTGTAAAACATATTTAGTAATATTATTTATTTTATTAATTAATTACTATTTTATTAGTTTGTATTTCAATGTTTAGTGTTCTTCGGCACATTACACGATAAAAAACTAGCAATTTTTTATTTCATTTTTATGATATTATTTTTTGGAATTAAAAAAAAAAATTAAAGTTTTATAAATAATAGTAACTTCATTATATTAAAAATTTTAAAAATCATTCTGATTATATAATATACCAAATCATTCTGAGTATATAATATACCATATATAAATGGATATCAGAATGGTTTTTAAAGTTTTTAATATAATGAAATTATTATTATAATAATAAAGCTTTAATTTTTTTTATTTCCAAAAAATAATATCATAAAGATGAGATAAAAAATCTCTCAATACATAATAGCTCTTTATCGTGTAATGTATATAAGAACGCTAAACATTGAAATACAAATAAATAAAATAGTAATTAATAGATAGTATTACTAAATATGTTTCAAAATTATAATGGGGACCATGCCTCCACTCTTTAATACATAGTTATGTCTTGTCGACGAACGATCTCATATAAAATCACGTCATTAATTAGAATGAATTGACTCCACTTACAATGTCTTTTTCCAACTCCAATTTCTTCCACGATGATGACCTTTTGTGCAGTGAGGAAACCTCCAACATCTTGTCCGGAGATTCACCGATGGAATGCTTCTCTAATGTTTATTTGTCTCTACCATTGGAGGAAGAGTTCATTAGTGAATTAATCAAACATGAAAGTAAATTCGTCCTCGAATTTGACTATTTCTCTGAGTTACATTCTGGCAAACTCGATGCATTATTCAGGGAAGAATCCATTGCATGGATCCAAAAGGTAAACATTCAGAATCTAACCATTTTTTCACTATCGAACATTCATTTTCATTATGTTACAATATATTTTTTTTTATCTTTTTCTCTTTCTCATTTGAATTGGATTGCCATATGGTGGATGTAGATGTAGACTTATTATAATTTTCAACCGCTCACTGCCTATCTCGCTGTCAACTACATGGATCGGTTTTTGAATTCCCGACCGTTTTATGTGAGTTCTAAGAAGTCCAATGTCATAATTTAATATAAAATTAAAGAAAAAGATAAACTAAATATGCTTACTGCAGTCAAATGGGTCGTCAGTGCAACTTATATCAGTTGCTTCCTTGTCTCTAGCTGCCAAGATGGAGGAAAATCTAGTCCCTTCTCTATTGGACCTTCGGGTATAGATTTTTATGTATTGTAAAAAATAAAAGGTATATATTTATATATAGTCATATTCTTAGTACATTCTTCATTAAATAAGAATAATTAGTTAATTAAATTTAAAATAATTTAATTCAGGTAGAAGAATACAAATACATATTTGAACCCGTAACAATTAGAAGAATGGAACTACTTGTTCTAAGTGTCTTGGATTGGAGGCGAAGATCAATTACCCCATTTAGCTTCCTCAATTTCTTTGCGTGCAAGTTAGATTCAACTAGAAATTATGTTGGATTCCTTATTTCACGAGCTACACAAATTATCTTATCTCATATCCAAGGTAGATTTTTTATTTATTTAATTTTTATGCATTTCATACGCAAAATTTATGCATAAATAAAAATCGAAGATACATGAACATCAAATTGCACCGCTTGTTGGATCTGATGTGTTAGTGTACTAGCTATAATTTAGGATTTCTGTTAGTGGTTTATATTAACCTAGTGTTTTTAGGAAGTGCTGAGCACATTCTATTTTAGTAGTTAGTAGGAGTTTGTTTCAATCTTTCTCTCCATGCTATGTTCCTGTTTTTCTGCAGTTATTTTTTCAATATTAGTTTTTATTTTGCAGGCTATTTAAGCCATGTTTCAGTATTAAATAACACAACGTGATTTTATATAAGCTTACCTTAGTGTTTCTGTTTTAACATTTGGTATTAGAGTTCTCGCAAGGGGACCTAATTGAGTGATTAAACATTGAGAAGTTTGAGGAGTGAAAACATTAGTGAGAGAAATGGCAGCTGAATCAGGAAATTTCATTGCCCCATGTGTTCCCAAATTTGATGGGGATTATGATCATTGGAGTTTGGTCATGGAGAACTTGATGCTTTCAAAAGAATACTTGTGTGTGATCCAATATGGTTACCAAGCACCTGACAAAAATGAAGTGTTGACGGCAACTCGACAAAAGGAAGTGGATGAAGTAAAACTCAAAGACCTGAAAACAAAAAACTATTTGTTCCAGGCCATTACAAGTCCATTTTGAAGACCATCACGCAGAAGGAGACTGCAAAATAATTGTGGCAGTCAATGAAAACCAAGTATTAGGGAAGTGAAAGACTGAAGAGTTCCCAACTGCAGGTGTTTCGAAGGACTTTTGAAATGTTGGAGATGAAGGTGGAAGAATCTGTCACTGATTACTTTGGAAGAGTAATGGTTATCACAAATGATATGAGAAACCGTGGAGAAGATATGGAAGATGTTAAAATCGTTGAAAAGATACTTTGATCATTAATAGAGAACTTCAACTGTATTGTGTGTTCGATTGAAGTATATAAGGACATCAACCAACTTATGGTTGATGAGCTATAGAGCTTGTTACTCGTACATGAGCAGAAGGTGTGCCATAAGAAAAGTGAAGAGCAGGTTCTAAAGGTAGAGTATGATTCCTACTTTGGACGTGGTAGAGGAAAGAGCAAGTATCCAAGAGGAGACAGTAGCAGCTCAAGAGGGAGAGGAAGAACCAGGCCAGGTTACGACAAGGCTACTATTGAATGCTTCAGGTGTCACAAGCTAACACACTTCCAATATGAGTGTCCAAGTATGAGAAGGGAAACAAACTATGTTGAATTTGATGATAATGAAGAGTTATTGCTGATGACACTAGCAAAAGTTGAAGGTGATGGACACAAGGAAGTTTGGTTTCTTGATTCTGGTTGTTCAAACCACATGACAGGTAACAAAGACTGGTTTTGTGAAATAAATGACTGCTTCAGGCACGCTGTAAAATTGGAAAATAACTCAAAGTTGGCTGTTATGGGAAAAGAAAATATCAGATTTGAAGTTGAGGGCATAACTCAATTGATATCTGATATTTTCTTTGTTCCAGAATTTTCTAGCAACCTTTTAAGCATTAGAACACTATAAGAGAAGGGAGTAGACATTCGTATTAAATGAGGGATATGCAAAGTTTACCACCCTCAAAGAGGCCTAATTATGAACACTAAAATGACTGCGAATCGACTATTCATTGTGTTGGCACTTAGGAAACCTCTCTCGAGCAAGTGCTTGAAGGTAGAAGGAGGGGAAGTTGTAAACCTCTGGCACAAGCACTATGGGCATTTAAACAACAAAGCCATTCACACCATGCAGTATAAAGGAATGGTCAATGGGTTACCATAACTCAAAAGTGCATACAAGGTGTGTGAAGTTTGTAACATTGGGAAGCAACATTGAGAGATTATATCAAAAAGGAGTAAGTGGAGAGTGTTGGAGAAAAATTTATTCAGCAAACTTCTCATGGCAAGCCTTTATGTAGATGATTTAATTTTTGTTAGAAATGATGATGTGATGTGTGAAGATTTTAAGCAATCAATGAAACATGAATTCAAGATGACTGATCTAGGAAGGATGAGTTTCTTTCTTGGTGTTGAAGTACATCAAAGCTCGAAGGGAATCCATCTATGTCAGAAGAAGTATGCTAAGGAAGTGCTTGAAAGATTCAAAATGTGGAACTGCAATCCTTTCAAAAATCCTATAGTACCAGGGACCAAACTCTTAAATGAAGGAGAAGGCAAAAATCTGGATGCTACTACATACAAGCAACTCGTGGGCTGCCTTATGTATTTAACAGTCACCAGACTTGACATGACGTATGTGGTATGTTTAATATCTCATTTCATGGCCAAACCCATAGAAGAGCATATGCAGATTGCTAAGAGGTATAAGTGAGAATATGACTCAATACCAAAGGTATATATTGATACCGATTATGCCGGCGATATAGACGACAGGAATAACACGTCAGGATATGTATTTCTATTAAGTAAAGCAGCTATGTGTTAAAGTTCACGAAATTAAGCTATAGTCACTTTATCATCGACCGAAGCTGAGTATGTAGCTGTAACATCATGTGCTTGCCACTGTGTTTGGGTGAAAGTAATTCTTCAACAGTTCAGTACCAAGCCTTGTCAGTGCTTCGAGATCCTATGCGATAATAGTTCCTCCATTAAACTCTCAAAAAATCCAGTGATGCATAAGAGGACAAAACATGTAAATGTGAGGTATCATTATTTACGTGATCTTACAAGTCAAGAACTTGTGAAACTAGTGTTTTGAGGGACTGAAGAGCAGGTGGCAGATATCATGACTAAGCCAGTAAAATTGGAGACATTTGTTAAGCTAAGAAGCTTGATTGGGATACAAGCTCGAGAAGACTAAATTGGATGCTTGATTAGCTTTTGTAGTTTAAAGGGAGGAATTGTTGGATCTGATGTGTTAGTGTACTAGCTACAATTTAGGATTTCTGTTAGTGGTTTAAATTAACCTAGTGTTTTTAGGAAGTGATGAGCATGTTATATTTTAATGGGTCAGTAGGAATTTGTTTCAGTCTTTCTCTCCACGTTCTGTTCCTGTTTTTCTGCAGTTATTTTTTTCTATTTCAGTTTTCATTTTGTATGCTATTTAAGCCATATTTCAGTATTAAATAACACAACGTGGTTTTACAGAAGCTTACCTTAGTGTTTATGTTTTAACACACTGCCATTTTTTAGATTCATGTAGCCATTTAAAGATATGAAATCTCAACTAACAAGTAGTTATGGTGGTTGGGAAGAATTACTTGTGCCAACAAAATGATTTAAATACTAACTTTTTTCTTTTCAAATTGGCAATATATTTTTGTAGAGGCAAACTTTCTTGCATATTGGCCATCGTGCATTGCTGCATCGGCTATTCTTTATGCAGCAAACAAAATTCCTAATTGGTCTCTCGTTCATCCAGAGCATGCAGAGACATGGTGTGAGGGGCTAAGAAAAGTAAATGCATGTTTTAAATTATGATGAGTTTGACTAATTGTTGTAGTATTTAATTTGCTAATAATTAATCGTGTTTCGAATGTTGGGTGTGGTTGACTTGCAGGATAAAATTGTTAGTGGGACACCCTCCACTATATTATGCTATTATATTCTATGTGAATCACCCGCACTCCGGTGCTAATTTTCAGAGAAACAAACTTGATATTCAATGAGTTAGATTTCTTTTTGAATTAATTGTACTCTATTATACTAGTTCCTATGAGGGTCAAATATAACACTTTATTGTATGTTTCAATTTATGGAACCAAACCATGTGTGAGTCAATCGGTAGAACTTTATGTGTTACATTCTAAATTAGAGTTTTAGTTCCCAAAAGTCAAAGTTTTGGTCAATAAGTGGTCTATAAGAACTTTCACTTCAAGGCATGACCTATAATCTTAGGTCATATTTATGTCAAGCTTCGTCCAACATCATTTGATAAAAGAAAATTCAAATTTGGTGGATGATTTCAAAGATAATTCAAGTATGGTTCACGTGTTTATTTCCATGCCATCTTCATCCAATTCTCAAGCACTTATCAAGACTATTCAAGGGACAATTAAGATTCCCTCATTTGGTATTCAAGTGTTCATTATTGGACCTTTGGAAAGAAAAAAGGTGTGTTCGTATTCGCGTCGGTATCTAATAGCTATACCGAAACTTGTGATTAAGTTTAATTAATTAATTTTTTAAAATTATTATTGATGTCGCTGTGTCAGTGTTAGAGACTTTTTCAAGGTGTATTGCTTCATAGTTCATGAGTAAAGAAATAGTAGAAAAAGTCCCTAAGCCATTATTTAACTTGTAAATATTGTCATTTTGCAAATGAGATTTTAAAACAAACTTGAAGAGAAAATAATATCTTCATACGATTGAGAAGTACTAGATAACTGATAACAAACTATAGTCCTGGAAACAAAACCTTAATGAAAAAGTAATTACCACCTAGCACTGGAATGATCGACCATTCCGAATGGTCACTGACCATAATGTAGTATCACTGATGGTGGCCCCAATTCTCAAAATAGAAGAACTACCCGCTACCTTTGATTTACTCAATTGTACTTCGATACGGCCGTTCGACCTCAAAGATTCAAATGTTTTAGCACCTCAACATCGCTAGGATCATGACCTAACGTCTACAGGAAAGTCTGGATGAAATTTCTAGGAATGTCCCTCATTTGAAAATTAGTATGTATCTCCTCTTTCGATACAATAAAAGGGACATAGGGACCTCAGCGTGACCTATTCTTCCACCAACATTTGATATCAAGGCATCTAACGACCAAAAAGAAGAATTTTCTTCCTCCAAGGAAGTCTCAAACATCCCTTCTGACCCATATTTGTCAGATATGGTTATAATCTCTAATCATACGTGATCGCTACTAAGATAAGGATGAAGAGAATCATAGGATGACCAAATGAGGTTTCCACTTCAAAATATCTCACTAAATCAACATTTCATATTGGCTAGATAAATAGGGGGTGCTAATAAAACTTGAATGATAAGAGTACCTTATGAAAGAAAGTTGATGAAGCAGAATGAATGAAAAAGACAAAAGCTTTAAACAAAAATCTGAGTCACTTCTAGTGACGTTCTTAGGAGGAGGGAACAAAGACGTTTTCTAAAAAGTAATTGAAAGCTTGAATGCTAAATGGTTGCAAAAAATTCAAAATGTTCAACCCACTCTATTGATAAGTTACGACAACATAAGGATTAAGACCAACTACAAACAATAATTGCAAGATCAATAACTGAGATTTCACTCATTGAGACAAGTCAAACTCAATTACACTTAAGCACTCTATGAACCGCGCCACACCCTAGTTGGTCACGTTATCACATGTATCAGGAATGAGTGAGGAAACATCTCAATGTTGGAACCACATTAAATGCGCTTGCTCCCTATTAGTTTTTCAAAACTTGTCCCAAGAGATTCAATTCTATTCCACGCCTGACTAACGACATGTAAGTCAATCAATGATACTTAAGGCTTCCCTCGTCCCTTCAGTGTCCACCAAAAGGCCAAAAGACCCACCTAACCACAATCTAATCCATTTCAAGCTCACACAACTAAATCCAAAATATAAAAATAGTTTGTATGCCATGAGAAGGTACACATACTTTAATCTTCAATTTCACTTTACTCATATCGAGACCACAGCTCAAGATCAACAATTATCCACATCTCATAATTTTTGGTTCATTCGTGAAGTTGAAACATTAATTTCTAATTCCAGAACGAGGCAACTTATATTTTAAATTTTTTATTGATAATCACCGACAATATAAAAAGATAATCTCATATTTTAAATAGAAAAAAATGATATGGATTCCCTCTCATTCGCGCGAATTAATTTCATTTCATGTCTGTACGAATGACGGAGGAGATGGAAGAGCAACCCAAAATCCAGCGACTCAGTGAGTCGGTGGTTAACCGAATCGCCGCCGGCGAGGTCATCCAGCGTCCAGTCTCCGCCGTCAAGGAGCTCGTCGAGAACAGCCTTGACGCCGGATCCACTTCCATAAACCTTTCCATCAAAGACGGCGGCCTCAAACTCATCCAAGTCTCCGACGACGGTCACGGCATCCGGTATGAGGATCTTCCGATTTTATGCGAGCGGCACACGACGTCGAAGTTGTCGGCGTTCGAGGATTTGCAGAGCATCAAGTCGATGGGGTTTAGGGGAGAAGCTCTCGCTAGCATGACCTATGTTGCACATGTCACGGTTACTACCATTACCAAAGGCCAATTGCACGGTTACAGGTTTCTCTCTCTCTTTCAATCATGTATAATAAGACATTGTTTGGATGAATAGTTAAATTAAGCGCTTAAAAATATAATCACTTATGCTTATGTATAGGTAGTTTCTATAATAGAAGATACAACGGAATTAAACTGCTTTTATACCAGCTATAAGCTGTTTTCATGAAAATTATAAGGGAGAGCTTTTGAAAATAAGCTGGAAACAGCATTTGTAAATAGCTTAAGTTGTTTTCATAAGCTCTCATAAACAGTTTCATATGTTCTTATGTCAATAGATAAAGGGCGTGTTTGGATAGATAGCTTATTTGCAGGTTATAGGACAAGTGCTTATAAAAAAAAGTGCTTATGAATAAGCTCGCATAAGCTATTTTCATGGCAAAAGATAAAATAAATTTAAATTGTTTTTATGCAGAATTTATAAGTTGTTTTAAGTTGTTTTCATTAGCTATTCTGAAGAATTTATAAAAATAAGTTTAAAAAAAATTATGAAAAATGTCATAAGCTGTTTTGATTAAGGGCCTGTTTGGATAAACAGTTTATTTGCAGCTTATGGTACAAGTGCTTATCAAACTAACCGCTTATGAATAAGCTACCGTAAGCTATTTTTATAGCTAAAGATAAAATAAGTTTAAATTGAGTTGTTTTCATTAGCTACCTTGAAGAATTTATAAAATAAGTTTAAAAAAATTTATGAAAAATGTCATAAGCTGTTTTGATTAAGTCTCCCGAACAGTGTGTCAAAGCTTATGGCAGTAGATAAGCTCAAATAAGCCTATCCAAACAGGTTCAAAATGGCAATCCAAAAATGGGAATCTAAATAGGCTCGAATCAACTTATGACTATGATGATATTGAGTATTGATTAATGATTTTAGTTTTGTTTATTATGGTTTAGAGTATCCTATAGAGATGGTGTCATGGAGCATGAGCCTAGACCCTGTGCTGCGGTAAAAGGAACACAGATAATGGTATATACTATATCATCTATATATTATATATTGTCATTAATGTTTGATTTCAACTATTGGTCTATATAATGAAGCTAAGTAGAAGTTTATTAGGATATTGTATGTTGATTACTAATTGATAGAAATGCTAGGACTTTTTTGAAACTAAGTTGTACTTAAGTGCTTATGCCCGTATAAATCAGCAAATAGCAATTGAAATAAGATTAATCATCAATTATAGGAGGCGAGCAATTTGGTTCTTGAAAATTTACAAATCTTGATCGCACTTGTTCTTTTCGATTAGTGATTTCAGTTACTGATAATGTGATTGAGAAAATTTTCATTTGAAGGGTCTTTTTGAAATTTTGATAACATCTGAGAATTGTTTGACTTTTACGATATCAGGGACTAATTTAGTGATTCACTCGATTTGGAATTGAATTTTTGTATTTAAATGATTGAGATTTGCGCGCTTACCTGTGCGCGTGCTGTCAGGTTGAGAATCTATTTTATAACATGGCTGCAAGGAAGAAGACACTACAAAATTCTTCGGATGATTACTCAAAGATAGTAGACGTTGTCAGTCGGTTTGCGATTCATCATACTAATGTCAGTTTCTCTTGCAGAAAGGTTGGTTTTTGTATCTTGAACGATAAAACTAAGCTTATTTACCACTACATTCTTATGGCTACATGTGCTGTGAGTTATATATGTTAATTAAATTTCATTGACCATTTGCGACCACTTCTACTGCTACTATCAGCACGGAGCTGTTAAAGCAGATGTTCACACCATGGCCACATCTTCAAGGCTTGATTCCATCAGAACAGTTTATGGGGTCTCTGCTGCTCGCAATCTGGTTGAAGTTGAAGCTTCAGACAATGATCCGTCTTCTTCAGTTTTCGAGATGAATGGTTATGTGTCTAATGCTAACTACGCTGCCAAGAAAATCACTATGGTGCTTTTCATCAATGGTATACATTAGCTATATAAAACATCAAAGCGAGCTATTTTGCTCAAGTACTTAATTTTATTTACTTGAATTTTTTCATTGAAGAATGTTCAATATTTAATCTGAAATCTGACAGCTAATGACTGATTGTTTACTCATTCTCATGAAAATTTTCTTCTCGATTTTTCTCAGATAGACTGGTTGAGTGGTCTGCGTTGAAGCGAGCTATAGAAATTGTTTATGCAGCAACACTACCTAAAGCATCTAAGCCTTTTATATATATTTCAATTGTTTTACCACCTGAGAATATTGATGTCAATGTGCATCCAACAAAGAGAGAGGTACGAGCGTAATCAAGAATATGATTGTGTATAGTGCACATTCTTTATTTGTCATAATTATTTATGAAGCCACTTTCTTGCCCAAACAAAGTTCCATGTAACCGCCGGCAATCTTTTAAACTTCATACTTTATTTTACAGAATAGTCTGTTGGCAGTGTTGTTGTCAAGTTGGTTAACCATTTCTTTTTTACTTTCTTTTTCATTTTGAACAGATTGTTGGGTTAATCTTTTCTCAACATAATTACTCATATTTTTTAGTCATTTGAGTGATAATTTTTTCTCCTGACTTTTATTTATTTTATTCCTTTACTTATGTTGCAAGCCAATGAATAAAGCTTTAGGTAGTCTTTGTTTTCTGATATATCATGTCATGAACCAACTCTCCCAAGAGCTTAGTCTGTTAGACAAAGGCTCATGGATGGTTTTATACCTAACATCCTCTCTTGCAAGAACCCTCTATGCTTGAAGCGTAGACAACACACAGGCCCTTTTTTTTACTTCCCAAAAGCATCCACCGGACCACTTTACCTTGTTATTAAATTTAACTTTTTATAGGGTTGTGGACAACCATCAACATTGGTGTGTCAAGAATCAAACAGTTACAGACAAAGACACAATCAAAAGGGTCTGTTAGTAGTTGTTAAACAAGTTAGGGAACAATCTTATTTAAAAAATTGTTTGGATAAAAGCTCTATTACCAAGGAATTAATACCATGTTATCCTACTATGTAACTAGCATTGAGTTTAAGCATTTGTTAAAATTTTAAATGCGGCATTTATTTGTTATTTCTTCTTTGTTATGGAAAAAAATGTGTTTGTTTGCATATAGGTGAGCCTTTTAAATCAGGAAGTTATCATTGAGAAGATACAATCGGTGATTGAATCAACATTGAGAAGTTCCAATGAAGCACGGACATTTCAAGATCAAGTATGTTTACAAGATAATACTCAGCCCTTTCTATTTTTTTAGTATATAGTTAGAAATAGTTGCTGATTTTGATGTATTGCTTTTTCCTTCTTCAATTGAATGCATGGATAAAAAAGGTAGGTGCGAAATTGTTTTTTATATAAACTGGTGGTGAGTGAACTTTTCCTTGAACTGTTTGCAAATCAACTTCTACAATTTCCACGATATTGCTTTAACCAAATTTTCATCACAAGAGCTTACTCCATTCAGCACCATGGCTGTACAGCGTAGTCTCTTTTTAGAAGCCTTGATAAAGATTAGAATGCAAAACCATTTTCAACTTCACTATTGCAGCCTGCACCATAGCAATATAAATAGTCGAGTCAAGATATGGTTGTTCAAGAATATAGGCCAATTCCTAGACGTGATTATTTAGAACACTGCTGTATCTAACACTGCCTTGTTTCACTAATAAATAGGTTAATTGCTCTTTATAATGAAACCAAACTTTATGAAAAGTTTTACTGGAAATGATTTGCTTCACAATCTAGTTTCCTCCAATCTTTATTATGTATTCCTCATCAAATCCCATCTATACATCTTGGATCATGTTTTTAAATTTCTAAAATATCTCCATTTTTAATTATTAACAAATTCCTGGTAAACGTGAATGCAGATTCTGCTTTTTTTCTTCATGTTTTATTAAATCAGTCTTACGTAGTACCTGTATTTTCTGTGTGTTGTCTCATACTCGTGGCAGACAGCTGGACAATCTTCTATTTCTCGTATTAATAAGAGCAGGGAGGATAATCTCAGCCCTACCCCACCGGGTATTGGAAATGTTCCTGTCATTTTGTCTTGCACACCTTATGTAAGTTTTTGGTTTATACTCATAACGTGTTTCATCTTTTATCGTTGTTAGGCTCAAGAGCACCCAAAGTGCCAGTGAATAAGTTCATTAGAACAGATTCATTAGATCCTGCAGGAAGATTACATGCCTACATGCAAGTTATGCCTAGTGGACAACAAGAAAAGAATGTCACGTTGAGTGCAGTAAGGTGACTACAATTTTTTTTCTTGTACATTTTTGTTTCTAACAAGCTAATATTCATTTTTAAATTGTGTTTTCATTTGCACAAATTGCACTTTGCGGTATATAAACAACTTTACATTTTAATTTTTAACTAAAAGAACAATTAAATTATGAAACTAAGTTTCTTCACCTTATTTGGGACATTGGGTTTTATCTTCTGTAATTAGTTGGTTATTTGTAAATATTTATGATAAATAGTTATTATTTGAGACTGTATTCATGTTTTAGTTTTTGCACTCAATTGCACTATTAATAAGTAAATATTGGACTCACATGTAATTATTAGAATGTATGAGTTTTTAAATTTTATTTGTACATTGTCAGGTCCTCAGTTAGACAAAGAAGGAATCTAAAAGATTCTACAGAACTCACTAGCGTAGAAGAGCTTCTTGAAGAGATCAATAAGACCTATGACCCTGGTATGCTTCTAGATTAATCATAATGATGACTATTGATGCAGCATGTGACCATTAATCTCTACTCTGTTATAAGATAATCCTTTTCCTAGTTTCTTATAGTTAGTTTCAGTTTTGGTTCTTGTTAAGACTCCCAAATTGGATGAGATAAATGACTTGAATTGGAGTTTAGAAGTGGGAGGCATCCCTCTCCTTATAAGCCGGTTTTGTAGGTTTTAGATAGACCCTACCTAAATTCTAAGAGTTCTCTTTTGATGTTTTGAGTTAGTTAGTTTCATAGTTGTTGAAGTTGGGTTTTATAATAAAACTTTGAATATGATGATGATTAATATTATTGAAAACGATTTGATCCTATTTGATACAAAAGACTAAGCTCTGACCCCTATTCATTGGGATAATAATTAAGAAAAATGGAAAATAATCTTAAGAGATACTCTAAGATTAATCCTAAGAGATAACCTAAGATGCTCTAACATAAAACCAAAATATTATAAGGTATTTTCTTATGTTCTGAAAATAGTTTCCCTTTTTATGTTGGTTTACTGCTAGTTTCCATATTATCATGCATTCTATTTAAAGCCTTTTAGGTGTTATTGTCTGTGAACAATCTGAATCAAATATTTTCTGGTTCACGGTCAAATCTCTCCTTCTGCTGCGCCAACTCTATTCTGTGATGTAGGTTGATTTGGAAAAAGTTATTAACAAACATCTACCTTGTAGGAATGTTGGACATTGTAAAGCACTGCACATATGTTGGAATGGCAGATGATGTTTTTGCTTTACTTCAGCATAAAACTCATCTTTATCTTGCAAATGTTGTAAACTTGAGGTAGATATTTTGCTTTTGTTAATTTAATCTGTTATTGACAGTCTTTGTTATTAATTTGTAAGTTAAGGAGGTTAACAGGTCTGTCAGTATTCAGACTTCAGACTTCAGACTCAATGAGCTCTTACATGATGGAGCATGTTTGCGACATAGTGACATACAGTATCTTTTTCCATCTATCTATATGTTTTTGAAAATTGATCATTGCTAGTTTGTTCTTATTTCATTTGCAGCAAGGAGCTTATGTATCAGCAAGTTCTGAGCCGTTTTGGCCATTTCAATGCCATCCAGCTTAGTGATCCAGCCCCAGTGAAAGACTTGATTATATTGGCATTGAAGGAAGAGGATTTAGATTCAGAATCTAATGATGATGACACATTTAAAGAGAAGATTGCAGAAGTAATCTCACTTTGGCTTTTTATTACTTCTAATTTGTTGAAATCGTAATTCTGTGTCCAACTCAGGCTACACTCACCTCCATTTATAATAGCATATCGAATAATACAATAAATGCTAATTGATATGATTTGCTAATTCTAATTCTAATAATAAATAGGGTCATGCTAAGGGAACTTGTTAGGAATCAAAAAAGAAAATTGTGTTGAAAATAACATTTTTTAGACTTTTAAAGTATTGATTATGCAGCTACCAAGATGTTATTACTATATTAAATTCCTTAAGTGCCGGTGCCCTGTAGTGTTACATTTCCACGATTTACGATTTTACTTCCCCATTCCGGTTTTGGGTGAACTCATACAAACTCATAAGTCTCAAACAAGAGAATTTAACTTCTTGAACATGCATGTTTTCATTTGATACATTCTTTTTGTATCTTTATTTATGCATACTTATGGGTATCTCTTTTCCTATTTTCCAGATGAACACAGATCTGCTGAAACAAAAGGCTGCAATGCTGGACGAATATTTTGGTATTAATATTGATGATCATGGAAATATCTCTAGACTTCCTGTGATACTTGATCAGTATACTCCTGACATGGATCGCATCCCCGAGTTTGTGCTTAGTTTAGGCAATGATGTTAGTCATAAAACTCTATTCTCCACCTCTTAAATACTGTCGTACCATCGGCACGCTGTCTCTGTATCTTGAATACACTTTTCGGGATCCATTAAAGTTTTTGCCAACTAAACATTTAAGTGCATGCCTTTTGCTAATTTTGAACATGCATTTTGATGATAGGTTGATTGGGAAGATGAAAGAAACTGCATTCAGGCAGTTTCAGCTGCTCTAGGAAATTTCTATGCTATGCATCCACCGTTGTTGCCCAATCCATCTGGAGAGGGAATGCTTTTCTACAAGAAAAGGAAACTGTTCGACAGTTGTTCCCTGGAGAATATCTGTGATAGTACTGGTATGTACTTCATGCATGTTACTTTCTAGATCACCCTCACTCGTACATGTGCATATATAGCCACACTTATCTGAGAGAGATGACGTAAGTGAATTTTGTTATCAGAGAGTGATGTTATTGACAACAATGTTGAACAAGAACTGCTTTCTGAAGCTGAAACAGCATGGGCTCAGCGTGAATGGTCAGTACAACATGTGCTTTTTCCATCCATGAGACTTTTTTTCAAACCACCCGCTTCTATGGCTACTAACGGAACATTTGTTAAGGTAATGTGTGTTGTCAATGCTACTTCAAAATTTCAAATTGAACCTGCGAGGTTTGTTATGTTTAAATTTTATACTACGAAACATCAAATAATCTATCCTCATTATGTTTCTTTGAAGTTGTATACATTATATATGTAGCCTATAAATTATCACTCTTAATTTTTCCTATGCTTGGCACGAGCCACTAAGCGAAGAGTTACTGATTTATTTGTAGTATAATCTCAGTGAAATAGAGTGTGAGGAAACGTGCAAGTATTCATTTTCTCCTTTCTATTTGTTACAGGTAGCTTCATTAGAAAAGCTATACAAGATTTTTGAAAGATGCTAGCCAACCAAGTGGATTTTGTGAAACTACATACATCAATTTTGAGCCGGGAACTATGGTTTTGGCATTATCTCTGTTTAGTGTTACAACTTTTATTGCTCACACATGTGAATATGTATCTACTATCTAGAAACTAGATTCAAAGGCCTTCTAGAGAATTTTTTGGCCTAGTGATCCTTCATGTTTTTTGTTAAGCAGTTCCAAATGTATAGGTATCATTTCAGTTGGCTCATGGAAATTGATGAATTTAGTATATCATACATAGTATGTGATGATGAATTTCAGTTGGTTCAGGGAAAGTTGATGAATTTAACATCATTTAAGGATTGCATTAGGCTTCAAACTTTTATCCATCTCCAAAACACTTAGGGTGTATTTGTTTGAAGGATTAAAATTATAATTCTGGGAATATCATTCCTAGGAATATTATTGCAACTTTATTCTTATTAATGTGTTTGGCAAATGAATAATTCCTAGAAATATTTTTAGATTTTGTTTTAATTAAAGTTTAAAAATTAAAAATTAAAAAAAAGTAGATGTGTTAAAATAATATGAGAGTGAGAAGTTATGGTTGGTTATTTTATATTCCCATGGAATGTAAGATTCCCATATTTTTACATGGGAATGAAAATGAAGAAACTCATTAACAAAATTTATTCCTGGGAATAAAAAGTACCGGAAATAATTTATCAAAACTTGAAACAAACAAAGGAATATATGAATTCCAATGTCACATTCCCGAGAATAACATTTGTATCTCCGAAACAAACACCCCCTTAGGAATTACACAGTTTCATCTCCATTTTCATATGTATAATGTTTTTTTTTTTTTAAATACGTTTTCTTTTTTAAAGTTCATAAGATACTTATACAAATAAAAGTTCGTGTAAAAAAAATAAATAAAAGTAAATTATAAAGAAATTTTTAATAGAGATTTTGTATAAAATATAAAGAAATTTTAAATTTTTAAATTTTTTTTTTTTGTATAAAATATTTTTAATTGCGTTAAATAAATTTTTGGTCCCTATAAATATTGTAGTTTTCATTTTTAGTCTCTCGCTGTCTTTAGGTAACCATTTTTACAAAAAAAACCGTTGACAAAACCAGCTAAAACCGTTGTCAAAACTCAGGAGGGACTAAAAATGAAACTGCAATGTTTATAGGGACCAAAAACTTATTTAACCCTTTTTAATTTATAGAATACTATAGCAACACAAATTATATTCAAATAATTAAATTTGAAGATTTTTAGTTTTTGGAAGAAAAAAAAATTACGCATAATTCTATTCACCTAAATCTTTTATTCTTTTCATTCAATTCTTCTGATTTTCAAAGTCTTTTTTTATCTTTCAAATTTTCAAACAAAGCCTCAAAATTGAACTTATTTTGATTTCTTTTCTATTTTAAAAATATATATAAATAGTGGAATTGATTTTATGTTATTAATTATTCGTATAGAAATCTATTTGATATTTTTAAATTTTTAAATTAAAAAATAATAAAGCTTGTTTCATAGTATAATTTTACAAAACTATTTTTAAAATGAGAGTTTTAAAAGTTAAAAAATTAAAATTGGTTTTAGAAATTTGATTTTTGAAAATTAAAAAGAGAAAAAAACAAAAAAAATATTATTTTGTTATTAATGCAAATTTGTAATATTGCGCAACTTTAAAATAAATTTTGAAAAATAATATTGTCAAATACATTTTTTATTTTATTTATTTTTTAGAACTCTTTTAAAATTAATTTATAAAATAGTTTCAAAAACTAAAAGTTAAAATTCATTAGTCTTCATTGTTCAATCTTAAATTCCAAAAATAGAGAACACATAATTTAATACAAATTGATAATAGTTATAAAATTGAAGATAAACAAAGTGAACTAAAAGAATCAAAAGAGAATCAACCTTCAATTTCTTCAAAGTTAAAAATAAAAGAATCATCTCTAATGTGATCAAGATTTTTTTACGGCTCAAAATAGTGGTGCTATCTCGAGGATGTTCCCGACAATCTGTCATAATCTTGATTCATTTGTCGTGTTTTCAATTGTTATATATAGCACCGTTGTTGATGAATCAAAAAAAACTTAATATATAGATCATATAAATAATAGAAAACGAAACCATAATGAAAAGTAATCAATCTTAACCTAATTTATAATTTTCTTGAAATCATAGCGAACAAGAACCCTACCTTTTGTAATTCAAAAACACTAAAGTGTCCATAAAAGTGTAAAGAAGATAAGTTTATTTCAATTAAATTAAATACGGATTAATATTCGGGTTTTAAAACACTGTTAATTTTATTATTTGTTTTATAAGTTACTCATATAATTATCCTTTATCAGTTATCCCGCTATTTTATTTTTAAGTCGGAGGTTATTTCATTTTTGGGTTTATTCCATTAGTATTCCATTTTTGATGTAGAATTAATAACTCTGAGACATCATGATTGTGCTATAAATATCAAGGATTGCTGCAAAAATGTGATTGTTATTGCATCTATGATTCGTTCCAGTGTTAGGCGACATACTTTTCTTCGGATTTTCTTAGAGCTTAAAACAAATACACAGTCATGTTCCCATGTTCACATCGCTCCAGTGTTAGGTACATACTTTTCTTCGGATTTTTGCTCGAGATTAGTCTTTGTTAGGGTTGTTCGTGGTATGGTTGTGTCAGAAAACGGAACCGGACCGAACTATTATAAAAGGTCATTCGAACCAAATCAAATTGTTTTAATTTTTACAGAATCAAACCAAATTTTTTGATTAAGTATAATGGATCGAAATTCCAAACCGAATCAAATCATTTGAAAACAATTTTTCCAAACGAGCCACTTTGTTAAAGAATCGAACTGTTATATTGTTTTTAAATCAACTCCAAACATAATGATATGTGAAATAAACACTGTCAGTGGCAATTTGAATCCTCATAGTAACATGTATACAAATTTTATATCAACAAGTCTACCTAAAAATAAATCAAACGCAAAAAATCAAAGTAATTATCTATAGCAATATCCCAAATAAGTTAAAAGTAAATTACATATAAACAGGTTTTTAAGGATCAAAGAAGCATCAGATATTTCCACATGATGCATTAATAACACTAATGTTCAATTATATACAGATATTCACAGAGAATGTAGGCATACTGCTAATACACTTCAGTTTTCATGTTTTAAAGGTTCAGTTTTCGCTAATTTCAAACTTGGTAAGTTCTAGAACCGTTAGTATTTCAGATCAATAATCAAACATAACAGTTTAATTATTTTAACTTTAGTATTTCAGATCAATAATCAAACATAACAGTTTAATTATTTTAACTTTAATTCGGTTCGGTTCGACAGTTCGGTTCATACCTTTTTTTGAACAGCCCTAATATTTGCAGTTCGGTTCATACCTTTTTTTGAACAGCCCTAATATTTGCAGTTATGCCCAGAGAACACATAGTTTGTATAAAAAAAACTATGATTCGCTCCGGTGTTAGGAGACATACTTTTCTTTGGATTTTCTTAGAGCTTAAAACTAATACAGGGTCAGGTTCCATGTTCCCATTATTGAGAAAGATAAACTTTGATATTTCTTTTGGCTCTACAAGATATTTGAAATTTAAATGGAGTTTATAGATTAACCTCTTGCTAAATCCAAATTATAAACTGATCTAAAGCGTGTCTATCTTATGTACAATACAGGTTATAGTCAATTTTCACAATATGGAAGAAAATGCAACATCTCATTTCACAACTTTACTTATGCACCCCCATGACGGAGGTAAAGAACTGATCTATAAATGGCAGCAGCATGTAGGAAGAAGATTAGTGCAACTAGAGCATCATCCAAGAAACCAATCACTCCGAATATTCCTGCAGAAAAAGGGAAGAAAACTCTAACATGAACAATTTCACAATTTCACAGATTAAACAAAATGGTAAAATATAACAAGTAATTGAAATCATTCATCAACATATATGCTTAGCTACACTACAATGCATTACCTTCTGGAATGATGTCAATCGGGCTGACGATGTATATGACACTCAGTATCATCTGTATAAGAAGAGACAATGTAAGTGTTAGGATTCACACTTCAAATGTGTTGTAATTTACCAACTTTATCAAATACGATAATAAGAATATGATTGCTTGATTATTGTCCGACAAACTTCGGTTTCCCAGAATCAATTTATTTATAGTCCCAAATTTATTTCTCCCAAATTGGTTCTGCGATGACAAAGATTGATTCAAAGTGAATTGATACTGTAAAATTGATTTCGACTAAAAATAAGTTGAAGATCAAGTGATTTATGTGCAAAAGTGAATTGAATAATAAATTTCAACGTTGAAATTACATTTAGACTCAAACTACAAACCCTAACTTAAGTAAAATCATTTATGTAAACAAAAACAATTCTATTTTAGAGAAACAAAACATGCAAAATCAATTCTCCACTTCTAAAATCACTTTTGCATCTCCCCAAATTGGAAACAAACATATAATATGTCAAAAACATTCTAAATCCAGAACCAACAAAGCCACACATCATGTAGCATTTTCCCTTAAAAGAGACTAGAAACAGAAAACACCCAAAAAAAAAAAAACCTAAACCTAATCAATTTCATTTTATTCAATTTCAACTATCTATCAATCAATCAACACATGAATTTGAACTGAACACATACAAGCAAAATTTATCAACTTATATTGTCCGATGTGGGACTTTTAACACACCCCCTCACGCCCAGGACTAGACAACTGGAGCTTGGAAATAAATGGTGGGTCAACTCGAGTGTGAAAATAAATGGTGTGTGTGGCCCGATAGCGGAAATCATAGAAGGTAGCCCACCGGATCTTAAACCAGGCTCTGATACCATGTTAAGAAATGTGGTTAGGCTTAATTCATCCCTATAAAACCGACTAGTAGGGTGAGGATTGCCCCCACTTATAAGTACATGTTCAAGCCATATATTGTCCGATACGAGATTCTTAACAAAAACTCCCATAAAAACCTACTTAGCACAACCACCTCTGAAAAAAGGCGCGACAGTGTCCGTGTTAGTATCAGACACCTGCACCAGTAATTACGTTTAATTTATTCATTATCTTAAATTATTATCAGTGCCGGGTTATGTTCGAGATATCCACGCTTCATAGATAAAAACCCTACCAAACTTTGTTCCATTCAATTTCAACTACAGACAACAACAATCAATTAAAGAGTCAGTTGAGTAAGAAAGAAAACCAACCGAAAGAAAAATCCGAGCTTTGATAACAACCGGAAGCGAATTATCAGGATTAACAAAATCCCTAAACAGCCTCCTCAGCAAAAACGGAAGATCAAGAATCCTCTGAGCAATAGGAGCATCAGATTGCCGACCAAAAGTCCGGTTATAAATCTGAATCTCCGACAGAATCTGCTGTGAATCCTCGTTGTTAATCTCGTTGGTCGGAACCAGGAGGTTGATCGGTCGACGACAGAGCGGACATTTGCACGGCTGAATGCCGGAAGTGTGGCGCCAAACAAGGAGTATACAGTTTGCGCAGAACCAGTGGGAGCAGTTTGCTTGACATGGGATTTGGAAGGTTCCGTGGCAGATTGAACATAGGTCGTTTGATGGTGGATGTGGTTCTTGTTCGGACATTTTTGTTTCTCTGTGTGTGATGTTTTTTTTGTTGTTGCTGTCGGTGATGATATGAATCTTATGCTTTGTTTTTGTGGAAATGAGAAGTAGACATAAAGAAAGGTAGAAAGAGTTAGATTGAAATTAATATTACTACACAAGTTTGAATAATATAAATAAAGCTTAAATGCAACTAAAGTTGTCCTATTATTTAATTTTAGTTTCTTTATTTTAAATGCAACTAAAGTTTTTGGGAATATAGTTCCATTTTAATTTGAGAGTATTTTTTAATGAGGTGACAGACATGTTGCTTATGTGTCAGATGCTAGATAGATAAAATATTTGTTTTTTTTATTAAATTTGAATGTTTATTAGACATTAATATTAAATATTGGTAAATATAAATTTTTGATTCGTTTATTATTCCTATAATTCCATGAGAAATCACATTTGAAATTGTTTTTCTAAAACATGAACCATAGATATCTCAGCAAGCCGAATCAAAGAGATTGAACCACAAATGTGATATTCGTCTTCAAAGTTGTTGTTCGTCATGAACGTGAGATTCGTCTTCAACGTTGTTGTTCGTCTTCATCTTCAACGCTGTTGTTCGTCACAAACGTGAGATTCGTCTTCAACGTTGTTGTTCGTCACAAACGTGAGCTTCGTCTTCAACGTTGTTGTTCGTCTTCACTTTCAACGTTGTTGTTCGTCACAAACGTGAGATTCGTCTTCAACGTTGTTATTCGTCTTCACTTTCAACGTTGTTGTTCGTCACAAACGTGAGATTCGTCTTCAACGTCATTGTTCGTCACAAACGTGAGATTCGTCTTCAACGTTGTTGTTCGTCTCCACTTTCAGCGTTGTTGTTCGTCACAAACATGAGATTCGTCTTCAACGTTGTTGTTCGTCTTCGTCTTCAAGTTGTTGTTTGTATTAGTCCGTCTTCGTCTTCACATTCCTCTTCTTTTGCAATGGTCCCAAACTATATTCTTCCACTTTGTTCTTCGTGAGACTTGGAAATGGCAAATCCATCGTATGTATCAAGGTAAGTGCTGACTTATTATGATCCCAAACTATATTTTTGGTAGTTTATTTATTGTTGACATGTGGTCCCTTAAGTGTAATGCTTATTTTGTCACATAGTTATGGTCCTACATGTATGTCCAATTGTTCTTGTATTTGTTTTGTGTAGGCCAACACCTGTTCAAACTGTCAGACTTAGAATACACAATAAGGGGGAATTGATAACTCATCCCATGACATGGTATAAGTATGTTGGTGAGACTTTGACTGAAATGGATTGGGATTGGGATGTTGACTATGTGTCCTATATGGAGAATGAGAAAACGATAAAAGGTGTGGGTTACGGGAATATAAAGTGTCTTTGGTATTGGCACCCTAGGTTTTCATTTTCTCGTGGGCTTCGACCGTTAAATAATGACCAATATGTTTTAAGGTTTATTGAAGATATTAAAGGGTTTAAGGGAGTTGATATATATATATATATATATATATATATATATATATTGAACACAATGTTGATATACTTGATGTCATAAAGAGTGATGAAGCTAGTGTGAATGTGATTGGGGAGAATGAGGGATCTGGTGTGAATGTAAATGTGGAGGAGAGTGAAGAGGCTGATGTGAATGTGAACGTGGAGAATGAAGGAGCTGATGTGAAAGTGAATGTAGATGTGGAGAGTGAAGGGGCTGATGTGAATGTGAATGTGGAGAGTGAAGGTGATGATGTGAATGTGAATATAGACGTGGAGAGTGAATGTGTTGATGTGAATGTGTTGATGTGAATGTGAATGTGGAGAGTGAAGGAGCTGATGTGAATGTGGATGTGGAGGATGATAGTGAAACTGATCCAGATTATGAGAAAAGTGCTGAAGTTGATGAGGAAAGTGAGGAATATGATGGTGAAAGTGAGGAAGTTGATGATGAAAGTTGTAACGCTCGGAAAAATAATTATTTGCTTAATTTAGTCATTTGTGATGTTTATTGAAATTTTCGCGTTTTGGAACTATTTAGTCGGTATTAGTTCTGGATAGCGGATCGATATTTAATCGAAAATTTTAATATTTTTAGTATTAGAAATATTAATGAGTTAATATTTAGCGTTTTGGGAATTTTCCGAGTAATTAAGATTAGACCGAAAATATGAGACATTGAGTTATTAGACTGAAAATATGAGATATAATAATTAATTGAATTAATTAACTTTGTGTGTATTGGTGTTTATTTAGTTTATTGAACTAAATAGAGATATTAATAGATTATATTTAATTGAGCCTATTTATTATAGTTAGAAGTAAATAAGGGGTGTTATTTTTAAGCCCAATATGACATAAGATAGTAAGGGTTGAGGAGAGTAGACATAACATTATCATTTCATTTGCTGAATTTTAAAGAAGAGAATAGAAGGTGGAGAAGAGGAGCAAAAGATGAACAAATGAGAGCCCGGGTTTGAAGAATCAAAGAGGTAAGGGGGAGAATCCTTATTATTATGAGTTAGTATGATTGAGTCAATGGATAACTTAGATTGTATCATTGTTAATAGAAATAGAAATTGAATTAGTAATAGGAACCGGTTAGAAATAATATGAATGATGTGCATAAAGAAATAATAAAAAAATTAGCGGTCCATTAGCCTTGCCGGTCGGCGTGAATGCCTTGAAGGACTGGCATAATGTTGTCGGCACTGTAGTGGATTCCGTTCCGTTGCTATTTCATTTATGCTGTGACTTGTTTTAAGTTCCAGCTATTTACATTTCATTTTGTTACTTTGTTTTTTTTGGTTTGCTGTAGGTACTAATCTGTTCCCATGATTTCATAATGTCACTTAAGAAATTTATAATGGCATGATGCACATGGAAATGAAACCCATTTAGTTATATGATTTTCATTTCATTGCTATTTTATTGTGTGAAGCTGTGACCATGTTTTCGTTTCCAGCCATTCATGTGCATCCTGTAATTAGGAAATGAATTATATAATGAAACAATAGGATAGTGAGAATATGAATTAGTGGCTGATATAAAACAAAATGAAATGTAAAACAGTCCCGTTTGATCGAAATAGTCTAATTAAACGGTATAATTAATTGTCCGGAATTTGATGAAAATTTACGTGGTAGCTAAGTTTAATTAGTAGATTAACAGGGTAGTATTATTTTATTGAAATTGTGCTATTTACGAACCGACTGAAATGGTGTGGATTTGAATATCTTTTATATTAAATATTGGTTTTGGAATAGAAAATGAATTAGTAACTTGGAACTAATATAGTGTAATTATTAATTAGTTGATTTACTTAGTAGTTAAATTAATTTTAATAAGTATAATTGATTGGAATATAATAGGTATTGAATTGATTCTTTGTTTGTCGGTAACTTACGGTATTTTGGAAAGTTGACCGTAATTATATTTTTAGTCAAATACTAATGAATTGATACTTGGTTTGGAAGTATATTCTTATATTTTGTTGGCAATATGAATTAACATGAGATAATATGATTTACTAGTGTTAATTGTATTTTGTGAATCATAATTAAATATTGTTCTATTATGTGGATTGATACCAATGTGTTGTGAATGTTGTGTACAATTTGATATATAATTCATAGGGTTGAATTATTTTTGGTATGCGGTAAGTTAAGATTGATGAGATAATCTTAATTGCATAGTTAGTTGGTAATTGTACATTCATTCATAGCATAGTCGGCTTTATTGTGGAAGCGGTAAAACTGTGGGTTCACATGGTAATAGACGGTGATCCTTGATTGGAAATAGACGTAGAAGACGTTGATCCTTGATTGGGATTAGGCGTAGTGGCTTTGATCTTGTCCGAATCGGAAGCGTGGCTTGGATTCTAGATATTGAATCGGAAAGCGGTGAAACATTGGGTTCATATTGCGGTACCACATGCATAGTGTCACATATCTTGCATTGAGTCAAATTAGAGTTATGCGATAATTGAATATGTGAAATTGATGTAGTTGTGATATGTGTATGAGTTTGATAATTGAAATGGGTGATGTTTGGATACATACTTGATTAATTGTGTGAATATGTGATAATTATGGTTATGTGCATAATTGGAAAGTTAGTATTGGAATTAGAATATTATACTCTTTATACTTGTTGAATGCTTAAGATATGTGAATATATTGAATTGTATTATTTTACATGATTAGGCATGGTATAATAAATTCCTATAATTGTTGATCTTAATCATTGTATCTTATTATACTTTCTTCATAATGATTCGTATTCTCACCCTTCTGTTTTAATGTTGCCCGCGTTTGGCGACATGCAGGTTCTGTCGTTTAGTAGCTTATGTGAGACTTAGACGGATATTTCTTCCGAGTTGTTGGAGATTAGGTAGTGAGTCGATGCTCTGGTCATGTAACACTGGGTAGACTAGGCGTGTTGAACTCATGTTTTCTATTTGGTTATGTATTATGTTATAACTTGTGAACCTGTTTATTTGGCTACTTGTCGTTTGAGAGGCTTTAAGCCAAATATTATGAATATTATGATTATGATTTATTTTATGTTAAGATGCTTATTGAGATATGATCATGGTATGGGACATGAATCATTTTATGAAATACATGAGTATTTTTAGTACTTTCCGTTGTGAATGCATATTCTGTATTGTAATTAAATGTTTAGGTGTTATATGGAATGACCAGGTGTATTGTGGATAAATGTTGTCGGTTTTTAAAAGCTTTTAGTTTTTGGAAACGTCGATGTGACGCCCTTTTGAATTATATGCATGCTTATTCTCTGATTATATGCTTATTTATTTTGGGGTATAAAAGGGGTGTTACAAAAGTGAGGAAGTTGATCCTACTAGAGGTCCCAATATTACTGTTGATTGGACAATAATTTTTCCAATGCCAAACATGATGAAAGCTCTTTCAGACACGGTGTTATTTCAGATGAAGATATTTGTGATTCGGATGAACTGCACACCTCTCTATAAAGTGATATTGAAGATGAGATGCCAAGGTTTCTAAGTTTTAAATAAACCACCAAATTTGAGTTAGGCATGAAGTTTATAGGCAAATTGCAAATTAGAGATACTGGAAAGAAATATGCAATGGAACAAAAGAAAAACAATGTCATAATCAAGAATGATAAGACGGTAGTAGTGGTAAGATGCATGGATGGATGCCTTTTTTATATACGATTTAGTATGAGGAGTGGCAATATATTTCGGCAACTTGTAAGTTTCATTGAAAAGTATAGTTGCAAAGGACACCCAAGAAAAGTATAGTCGCAAATTTATGTATATGTTGAGACATAGTCCTGCCATGAGGTGTAAAGGCTTTATTGCAGAAGCCCTTTAGAAATGGGGTGTCAAGTTGTCAAAAGACCAAGCTTTCATTGCCAAAATAAAAGCATTAGAGTTGATTCGAGGAGCTGGTCGTGAACAATTCTCACATTGAGGACCTATGCTGATGAATTGCTCAAGTCAAATCCAAACTCTACAGTTAAGATTCAATGTGAAGATTCAAGTGTTGGTCTTACATTTAAGAGAATTTATATATGTTTGGAAGCATGTAAGGTTGCATTTGTCACGACGTCTAGACCCTTAATTGGATTGGATGCATATTTTTTAAAGGGGGATTTTGGAGGTCAATTGATAGCTGCTGTTGGGAAATATGGAACTAACAAGATCATGCCCATATCATATGCAGTTGTGGAAGCCGAAACCAATGACTTGTGGCAATGGTTCCTACATTTGTTACTTGATTATTTACAAGCCATCCAAGAAAAGGTCTATGGCTTTATCTCAGACCAGCAAAAGGTATTCAAATTTATGCTTTATGCTTTATGTTTCATATTTACCAGCCATCCAATACAAGGTCTACGGATTTATGGTTCATATTTATGCTTTATGTTTTTACTATCATATTATCATTTCGTTATGTCATTGTTTTATGGATTGGTACCGACTGTTCTTGACACAAGCCATAACGTTTAACAAAGATTATGTGTCAAACAATTGTATGGCAACTGGAGAAAGAAATATATGGGGATAGAGTTGAAGGAAGATTTATGGAGGACTGCTAGGGAGACAACATTACTTGGATGGAAAGGGCAATGAATCGTATGAAAGAACTTAATCCAAAGGCTTGGAAAGACATTTCCTGGTGCATGTTGGAGAAGAGCACATTTTAAGCTAGATACATAATGTGACTTGCAAGTCAATAACATGTGCGAAGCCTTCAATAAAGCAATATTGGAGTATCGAAATAAACTGATTATTACCTTGCTGGAAGGAATTAAGAACTAACCAACATTGAGGATTGCTACACAAAAAAGATGCTCTAGGTAAATGTAAAGGAATTATAAGTCCAACCATCCAAAATGTCTTTGAAAAATTTAAAAGGGAAGTTGGTGGATATAGTGCACAACTTGGCATTGTGCTGATGAATTTGCCATTTTTGGGGAATTTCTTACTCTTCTTCAAAAACGTGGACTATCATATGCAATTTATGGAATTTATTTCCCTTCTCCAAAAACATGGACTATCATATGCAATCTATGAAATTTCTTTCCCTTCTCCAAAAACGTGGACTATCATATGCAATTTCTGAAATTTCTTTCCCTTCTCCAAAAATGTGGACTATCGTATGCCATTTCTGAATTTTCTTTCCCTTCTAAAAATAGTGGACTAATCATATGCAATTTCTGAAATTTCTTTCCCTTTTCCATAAACTCAGACTATCATATGCTATTTATGGAATTTCTTTCCCTTATCCAAAAACATAAACTATCATATGCAATTTCGAAAATATCTTTTCCCTTCTCAAAAAACATGGACCATCATATGAGATTTCTGAAATTTCTTTCCCTTCTCCAAAAACATGGACCATCATATGCAATATCTGGAATTTCTTTCCCTTTTCTAAAAACGTGGACTATCATATGCATTTATGGATTTTCTTTCCCTTCTCCAAAAACATGGACTATCATATGGAATTTATGTAATTTATTTCCCTTTAACTAAAAACTTGGTCTATCATATGCAATTTCTGAAATTTCTTTCCCTTCTCCATAAACATGGACTATTTTATGCAATTTATGAAATTTCTTTCCCTTATCCAAAATATGGACTATCATATGCAATTTCTGAAATTTCTTTCCCTTCTCCAAAAACGTGGACAAATCATATACAATTTATGAAATTTCTTCCCCCTCTCCAAAAACGTGGACTATCATATGCCATTTCTGAATTTTCTTTCCCTTCTCCAAAAATTTGGACTATCATATGCAATTTCTGAAATTTCTTTCCTTTTTCCATAAACGTGGACTATCATATGCAATTTAGGGAATTTCTTTCCCTTATCCAAAAACATGGACTATCATATGCAATTTATGGAATTAATTTCCCTTATTCAAAAACGTGGACTATCATATGCAATTTATGGAATTTTTTTCCCTTCTCGAAAAACATAGATTATCATATGCAATATCTAAAATTTCTCTCTCTTTTCCAAAAACATGGACTATCATATGCAATATCTGGAATTTCTTTCCCTTCTCCAAAAATGTGGACTATCATATGTGTAACACCCTTCTAAACCCCCGCGGAAATTAATAATTAAATCAGAGTTACATGTGAACAAGGGCGTCACAATTAAAATAAATCAATTATCATCTGTCACTGTCATGCATTCACTAAGGAACATTTCATTATAACTCATAATTCATAATATATCATGTTGACACATCGGAATAAATCATCAAAATTAACATCACATCATCGATGCCATAATCCTCAAAATTAATTAAAACATAATAGAGTTATTCAATTAAACTCGAAACATTTCATCCCCCAGTGTTACAATATCAGAGCATGACACCTGACGCTAAACTAAACTATGACTTATGAGCTAATCCTCACCAAGCCGAAAAGCCGCTATCCTCAATTTGAAAAATATAGTGTAAGGGTGAGTCTCATTTGCAATTAACAAATATTATTGCATTATAAATAACAACACATCAATAGTTATATTATTCACCCAATTCATCTATATTCAGATAGTCCATCATCACACATAACACATATGACCAATCATAACAATGAAGTACATTCAGTCATGTTATCAAATTCATGCATATGGATGCAACTGACTCTATGCATGTGGTACCAAACATCATCAATGGGAATAACCCACCGACCGATCCAACATCGTCAAGATACGACCCTGCCAACACAAATTCCACACAATGGGAATTATGCCCTTCACTGAATCCCCTCATCATTAGGATTCAGCCCTCAACAATGACTATGAAATGAATGCAACATACACAACATACTTATATCATCATCATTATCATCATCAAAAGTATGTATATGTATCAGCATCATTCATCACAAATCAATCATCATCACCATCATTACAGAACATACATGTATTACACTAATCATCATCATCATCAATAATAAGAATATACATGTATTCACATCATTCAACACATCTCATATTGTCACATGAAATATCTCATAAGCTCCATCAAACAATCAAACAAATCATTATACGAATCATGTTTAAAACATAACATGTATTGTCACATCTCATCACATATATGTACAATACATCATTCATCAAGCAATAAATTCATGATTCAAAATTAATTAAAAGCTACACCTCATTTCATCATTTAAACACATAGGTTATCTCATAAGGTTCATCATACTCAAAACGGCACTAAAAATGGAGTTACAGATCAAAAGTTACGCATCATTGAACTTTCGAAGAAAATCACAAAAACAGAAAATTTAACACACAGCTGCCATACGCGTATGGCACCTCCCATACGCGTATCACCCATACTCATACGCATATCAGTCATCCCATACGCGTATCAACAGAACTGATTTTTAACTAAAATTTCCCATACGCGTATCAACACCCTCATACGCGTATGACCTCATCCCATACGCGTATGACTCCATTCCATACGCAAAACACCAGTATTCTCCAAAAATATGCAATTTCGCAGCAGTCAGTTTTTCCACTCGTTTTCACTCATAACAGGCTGCGATTTAGGTCCCAACACAACATTTAAACATGTTTTAACTCATAGGATTCATTTAACTTCATTAATCTATTACCCTATATTAGTTTTATACATCCAAAGCCCAATTTCTCATCAATCAATTAGAACTCATATGTTCAGATTTGGTTTTCTAGGAAGAACATCACAACACAGCAATTGATACAATACCCACAACATAAACATCAATTAACATACAATTCTATATAGAATTCACAGAGGTGTTCATCAATTATTCAACTTCTATTAAAATCATCCCAAAACCCAACTCTGATATATGATCAAATTGACTCAAACAATATCCCTAATCATGCCCTATCATTCATAACACGATAAGAGATGGTAATTGGAAGAGTCCCCCTTACCTTAGCCAAGTTCTTGATTTGGTCCTCTTCCTCTTTGGTTCCTCTTTCACGTTCTTCAGTTCTCTCCTTCAGCTTCTCTTTTCACGTTCTAACTCCTTTTTCCTTATTTTCCTTTATTTTATGAAAACATAAAATAAATTAGTAATGCGCTTAACCACTTAACACCCCTTCTTTACTAATCTCAACACTTGGCCCAACTGCCTATAACCCGTAATTTTACTGATAAATCCCTTAAAATGCTAAATTCTTAATAATTAGTTTAAAATTAAATTAATAAATAAGAAAATGCGGGTGTTACAACTCTCCCCCACTAAAAGAGTTTTTGTCCTCGAAAACATACCTCAAGTAAAGAGTTCCGGGTAGGAGTCTTTCATATGACTCTCCAACTCCCAGGTAACATTCCCATCACCCGGTCCTCCCCAAGCTACTCTGACTAATGCTATCTCTTTACCACGTAATTGCTTTAACTTCCGATCCTCAAATTCATCTGATACAATCAACAGAAAGCCTGTCTCATACATTCAAATCTCAACTCTTACGTCACATTTGACCATCCAAAGGTGTACCAATCGTTATATCTCCAAAAGTTTAACAACAATAGAACATTGAGGTGCAACCCGTACCATGCACCCAATAACTGAATAATACAATTACACAACCATGGTATGACCACACCTGATCAACGCTGCAGTAAAGCATTCCATCTACCGAACGTACCAACCTTAGACACACTTTTCCATCTGAGCGATGAGATAATACTTACACTTTTCACCAACTGCTTCCTTCAAGAAACTCGATAATAACATTCCTATACCATTGAATTTCAACTATCTGACTCCTCTCAAGTCACACCAGCAATTATCCAACACGTTACATTCCGCTTTTGCTGCACTATTTTGATTACTCATTACAATCATCATTACGAATTAGATTTCTCAGTTTTACCCAATTCCGACTCTCTTTACTCATTCGTTCAAGAGTCCTTCTTTATCATACATGGTACTAATCTATCACTTAGCAATACTTACTCGCACTCAAAAACAAAGTCCTGATTTACTTCCTCTATTTAAACATTCTAACCATCAGAACGAGTACACACAAGTAATTATAATCACACTCATCAGCCTCAATATACCATTGCTTACAAAATAGCTCAAACTGAGTCCCGCTCTTCTCTAAGAATTAAATCAACTTCGTCCTTCATAGAGTATAATTCCTCATTATATCTGGAAATCTACAATAACACCTTACAACAGTACAAAATTATTATAGCATCACATAGTATCAACTCGTCGTCTTAACTTCGCTGAATACCTACTCGTTAACTACGTACAACCACAATAGCATACTCATCATCTCGGCAATTATTCAAAAGAGTACTAATTCTCAGGAACGACATCCTTTGATCCACTAGATTATAAATCCAACATATAGATCAATACATATTTTCTATGTAGACTCCTGACATATTAATTCCTCTCTGCCCACGAGTAATACTCATAACACTACTCCACATCACACTTTCGTCTTAAGTCATCGTCCAATATGTTGCACTCTTTCATATTCACTTCTTCATAAGTTCACACAACATGGTGAGTGATTATTCTCACGGTTTAATATCCATCACAACTTATACCATTAAGGTAACAAAATAAGTTCATCCCATTTTTATGATTCCATCTACTACCAACAAGAGATTTAGGGTGATCAAGTCCTAAATTTGTCAATAGATAGTCGACAACCATATTTAAGCATAAACTGTCGTTACTACATAATATTGTCCTTTATGAGTTTGTGTAACACCCTTCTAAACCCCCGCGGAAAATACAATAATAATCAGAGTAAACATACAACAAGGATGTTACAATTAAAAAAATAAAGAAAACTCCAAGTCATTTGTCATGCTTTATTAGGAATAATCCACAAATATCAAAACACATATTCAGCACAGCGGAATCTCATTCAACAGTGTTATAAAACATCACCAACATAAATCAACGATACATAATCCAAAAATGGCAAAATAGTGTATCATAAGTAACTCTAAGACTATCGTTCCCAATGTTACAAATCAGAGCATGACTCGACACGAACTACGGACTAGCCTACGAGCTATCCTCACCAATCAAGATGCCGCTACTCCTTAATCTGAAAATGTCAACATGTAAGGGTGAGTTTCATTCGAAATTAATAAGCATTATACAGTCATAAGTAATAAAATATCATAGCAATTATCATTCACCCAACCATACATGTATTCAGATTTACAACAACTGAGCAAAGCACCAATTCACACGTATCACCAATTATATTACACAATCGTTTAATTATATCATGTTATCATGCACATGAATGAACTGACACTATGCATGTGGTACCATACATGGGCTAAACCAATCCAACTGATCTTTTCATCATTAAGATACAGTCCAACCGGCACAAATTCCTCACAATGGGAATCATGCCCACCATTTTGATCCACAAGGTCACCGGGATCCATCACCAAAATGTATATGAATGAATGCAACGTATAACATGCTTACAACATCACCGATCCGATGTATTGCATCGTCTCATTACCAATCACCAATAAGCATGCACATGTCTCAACACCCATTCAAATATATTACACATATTCATGTTAAACATCACCCAATAAATAATCGAAGCAAAATATAAACTCGGACCCCCGTCCATTTCACCCATTCATCATGTAAGGCTATTAATCAGCCTTGCAACGCCCCAAACGACACATAAATCAGACACTCGAATCAAAAGTTATGGGTTTTTAAAATAAAAATAATTTTTTCAAAAACACACAGTGGAACTCGGTTCCTCCCTATGTGGAACCCGGTTCCTGGCTCCGTCTCAAAACTCGCCTCTGGTTTTTACTATGGGAAACCGGGTTGTCACTAAATGGGAACCGGTTCCCAGCACCCAGAATTCCCACGCCTATGCTTTTTATAAGGGAAACCCGGTTCCTCCCACACAGGAACCGGTTCCCACGTACCTGCAGCAGCAATTTCATGGTGTTTGACAGCAAAACACTTTTCCAAATTCAACCAATTTCGTTCCCAAATGAATATCACATACAAACAACACTAAATTGCACATTATAACACAACTCAAACAAGTTTTAAACATCAATTAACAACATACATCATTGTTATCACCCAAATTCACCAAATCGTACAAAATCATGAATATTCATCAAAACCTACCAAATTTCCCCAAAACCCAACACATTCGATTGAATCAAATAACAATCCTAATCAATTCTACTACCCTTAATTGCATAATATCTACTAACCCGAAGAATACCCCCTTACCTCAGAGTCCAATCTTCGAAGATCCTCTTCCTCTTTGGTTCTTCTTCTTTCACGTATCTTTTCTGTTCTCAGACTTTTGCTCTATTGCTTCTAACTTCCTTCTTTATTCCAACTTCCCTTATTTTATGAAAAAAATAGAAAATGTCTCAATAGGCTTACATAGTTAACACCTCCCTTTTGCTAACCACTACACCAAGCCCAATTGTTTATTTCTACAATATTCCTCAATAATGTACCAAAGATGCCAATTAATCCAATTAAATGAATTAAAAATCTAGTTAAATTAAATAATGGAAAATATGAGATGTTATAATCATATGCAATTTCTGAAATTTCTTTCCCTTCTAAAAAAATGTGGACTATCATATGCAATTTCTGAAATTTCATTTCCTTCTCCAAAAACGTGGACTATCATATGCAATTTGTGAAATTTCTTTCCATTCTCCAAAAACACGGACTATCATATGCAATTTCTGAAATTTCTTTTCCTTCTCCAAAAACGTGGACTATCATATGCAATTTCTGAAATTACTTTTCCTTCTCCAAAAATGTGGACTATCATATGATATTTCTGAAATTTCTTTCCCTTCTCCAAAAATGTCGACTATATCATATTCAATTTATGAAATTTCTTACCCTTCTCCAAAAACGTGGACTATCATATGCAATTTATGAAATTTCTACCCCTTCTCCAAAAACGTGGACTATCATATGCAATTTCTGAAATTTCTTTCCCTTCTCCAAAAACGTGGACTATCTTATATAATTTCTGGAAATTCTTTCCCTTCTCCATAAACGTGGACTATCATATGCAATTTTTGAAAATTTCTTTCCCTTCTCCAAAAATGTGGACTATCATATGCAATTTCTAAAATTCCTTTACTTTCTCCAAAAATGTAGACAATCATATGCAATTTATGTAATTTCATTCCCTTCTCCAAAAACTTGGACTATCATATGCAATATCTGGAATTTCTTTCCCTTTTCCAAAAACATGGACTATCATATGCAATTTCTGAAATTTCTTTCCCTTCTCCAAAAACGTGGACTATCATATGCAATTTCTATAATTTCTTTCTCTTCTCCAAAAATATGGACTATCATATGCAATTTCTGTAAATTCTTTCCTTTCTACAAATCGTGGACTATCATATGCAATTTCTAAAATTTCTTTACCTTCTAAAAAACGTGGACTATCATATGCAATTTCTGAAAATTCTTTAACTTCTCCAAAAACGTGGACTATCATATGCAATTTCCGAATTTTTTTTTCCTTCTCCAAAAACGTGGACAATCATAAGTAATTTCTGGAAATTCTTTCCCTTCTCCAAAAACGTGGACTATCATATGCAATTTCTGAAATTTCTTTTTCTTCTCCAAAAACGTGGACTATCATATGCAGTTTCTGGAATTTCTTCTCCAAAAACGTGGACCATAATATGCAATTTTTGGAATTTCTTTCCATTCTCCAAAAACGTGGACTATCATATGCAATTTATGAAATTTCTTCCCCTTCTCCAAAAACATGGACTATCATATGCAATTTCTAGAATTTCTTTCTCTTCTCCAAAAAGTTGGACTATCATATGCATTTTCTAAAATTTCTTTCCCTTCTCCAAAAACATGGACTATCATATGCAATTTCTAAAATTCCTTTACCTTTTCCAAAAATGTGGACTATAATATTCAATTCATGTAATTTCATTCCTTTCTCTAAAAACGTGGAATATCATATGCAATTTCTGAAATTTCTATCCCTTGTCCAAAAACGTGGACGATCATATGCAATTTATGAAATTTCTATCCCTTCTCCAAAAATGTGGACTATCATATGCAATTTCTAAAATTTCTTTCCCTTCTCAAAAAACGTGGACTATCATATGCAATTTCTGAAATTTCTTTCCCTTCTCAAAAAACGTGGACTATCATATGCAGTTTCTGAAATTTCTTTTCCTTCTCCAAAAACGTGGACTATCATATGCAATTTCTGAAATTTCTTTCCATTCTCCAAAAACGTGGACTATCATATGCAATTTCTGAAATTTCTTTCCCTTCTCCAAAAACGTGGACTATCTTATATAATTTCTGGAAATTCTTTCCCTTCTCCATATACGTGGACTATCATATGCAATTTTTGAAAATTTATTCTCCTTCTCTAAAAATGTGGACTATCATATGCAATTTCTAAAATTCCTTTACTTTCTCCAAAAATGTGAACTACCATATGCAATTTATGTAATTTCATTCCCTTCTCCAAAAACTCTTACTATCATATGCAATATCTGGAATTTCTTTCCCTTCTCCAAAAACGTGGACTATCATATGCAATTTCTGAAATTTCTTAACCTTCTCCAAAAACGTGGACTATCATATTCAATTTTTGAAATTTCTTTCCCTTCTCAAAAAACGTGGACTATCTTATGCAATTTCTGAAATTTCATTTCCTTCTCCAAAAACGTGGACTATCATATGCAATTTCTAAAATTTCTTTCCATTCTCCAAAAACGTGGACTACCATATGCAATTTCTGAAATTTTTTTCCCTTCTCCAAAAACGTGGACTATCATATGTAATTTTTAAAATTTATTTCTCTTCTCCAAAAATATGGACTATTATATGCAATTTCTGTAAATTCTTTCCCTTCTACAAATCGCGGACTATCATATGCAATTTCTAAAATTTCTTTGCCTTCTAGAAAACATGGACTATCATATGCAATTTCTGAAAATTCTTTAACTTCTCCAAAAACGTGGACTATCATATGCAATTTCCGAAATTTTTTTTCCATCTCCAAAAACGTGGACAATCATAAGTAATTTTTTGAAATTCTTTCCCTTCTCCAAAAACGTGGACTATCATATGCAATTTCTGAAATTTCTTTTTCTTATCCAAAAACATGGACTATCATATGCAGTTTCTGGAATTTCTTCTCCAAAAACGTGGACCATTATATGCAATTTTTGGAATTTCTTTCCCTTCTCCAAAAACGTTGACTATCATATGCAATTTATGAAATTTCTCCCCCTTCTCTAAGAACATGGACTATCATATGCAATTTCTAGAATTTCTTTCTCTTCTCCAAAAAGTTGGACTATCATATGCAATTTCTAAAATTTCTTTCCCTTCTCCAAAAACATGGACTATCATATGCAATTTATAAAATTCCTTTACCTTCTCCAAAAATGTGGACTATAATATTCAATTCATGTAATTTCATTCCTTTCGCTAAAAACGTGGAATATCATATGCAATTTCTAAAATTTCTATCCCTTCTCCAAAAACGTGGACTATCATATGCAATTTATGAAATTTCTATCCCTTCTCCAAAAATGTGGACTATTATATGCAATTTCTAAAATTTCTTTCCCTTCTCAAAAAACGTGGACTATCATATGCAATTTCTGAAATTTCTTTCCCTTCTCAAAAAACGTGGACTATCATATGCAGTTTCTGAAATTTCATTACCTTCTCCAAAAACGTGGACTATCATATGCAATTTTTGAAATTTCTTTCCATTCTCCAAAAATGTGGACTATCATATGGAATTTCTGAAATTTCTTTCCCTTCTCCAAAAACGTGGACTATCTTATATAATTTCTGGAAATTCTTTCCCTTCTCCATAAACGTGGACTATCATATGCAATTTTTGAAAATTTATTCTCCTTCTCTGAAAATGTGGACTATCATATGCAATTTCTAAAATTCCTTTACTTTCTCCAAAAATGTGAACTACCATATGCAATTTATGTAATTTCATTCCCTTCTCCAAAAACTTGTACTATCATATGCAATATCTGGAATTTCTTTCCCTTCTCCAAAAACGTGGACTATCATATGCAATTTCAGAAATTTCTTAACCTTCTCCAAAAACGTGGACTATCATATTCCATTTTTGAAATTTCTTTCCCTTCTCAAAAAACGTGGACTATCTTATTGAATTTCTGAAATTTCATTTCCTTCTCCAATAACATGGACTATCATATGCAATTTCTAAAATTTCTTTCCATTCTCCCAAAACGTGGACTATCATATGCAATTTCTGAAATTTCTTTACCTTCTCCAAAAACGTGGACTATCATATGCAATTTTTGAAATTTATTTCTCTTCTCCAAAAATATGGACTATTATATGCAATTTCTGTAAATTCTTTCCCTTCTACAAATCGCGGACTATCATATGCAATTTCTAAAATTTCTTTGCCTTCTAGAAAACATGGACTATCATATGCAATTTCTGAAAATTCTTTAACTTCTCCAAAAACGTGGACTATCATATGCAATTTCCGAAATTTTTTTTCCATCTCCAAAAACGTGGACAATCATAAGTAATTTCTGGAAATTCTTTCCCTTCTCCAAAAACGTGGACTATCATATGCAATTTCTGAAATTTCTTTTTCTTATCCCAAAACGTGGACTATCATATGCAGTTTCTGGAATTTCTTCTCCAAAAACGTGGACCATTATATGCAATTTTTGGAATTTCTTTCCCTTCTCCAAAAACGTTGACTATCATATGCAATTTATGAAATTTCTTCCCCTTCTCTAAAAACATGGACTATCATATGCAATTTCTAGAATTTCTTTCTCTTCTCCAAAAAGTTGGACTATCATATGCAATTTCTAAAATTTCTTTCCCTTCTCCAAAAACATGGACTATCATATGCAATTTATAAAATTCCTTTACCTTCTCCAAAAATGTGGACTATAATATTCAATTCATGTAATTTCATTCCTTTCGCTAAAAACGTGGAATATCATATGCAATTTCTAAAATTTCTATCCCTTCTCCAAAAACGTGGACTATCATATGCAATTTATGAAATTTCTATCCCTTCTCCAAAAACGTGGACTATCATATGCAATTTCTAAAATTTCTTTCCCTTCTCAAAAAACGTGGACTATCATATGCAATTTCTGAAATTTCTTTCCCTTCTCAAAAAACGTGGACTATCATATGCAATTTCTAAAATTTCATTTCCTTCTCCAAAAACGTGGACTATCAAATGCAATTTCTGAAATTTCTTTCCATTCTCCAAAAACGTGGACTATCATATGCAATTTCTGAAATTTCTTTCCCTTCTCCAAAAACGTGGACTGTCTTATATAATTTCTGGAAATTCTTTCCCTTCTCCATAAACGTGGACTATCATATGCAATTTTTGAATATTTATTCCCCTTCTCTGAAAATGTGGACTATCATATGCAATTTCTAAAATTCCTTTACTTTCTCCAAAAATGTGAACTTACCATATGCAGTTTATGTAATTTCATTCCCTTCTCCAAAAACATGGACTATCATATGCAATATCTGGAATTTCTTTCCCTTCTTAAAAAACGTGGACTATCATATGCAATTTCTGAAATTTCTTTACCTTCTCCAAAAACGTGGACTATCATATTCAATTTTTGAAATTTCTTTCCCTTCTCAAAAAACGTGGACTATCTTATGTAATTTCTGAAATTTCATTTCCTTCTCTAAAAACGTGGACTATCATATGCAATTTCTAAAATTTCTTTCCATTCTCCAAAAACATGGACTATCATATGCAATTTCTGAAATTTCTTTTCCTTCTCCAAAAACGTGGACTATCATATGCAATTTTTGAAATTTATTTCTCTTCTCCAAAATTATGGACTATTATATGCAATTTATGTAAATTCTTTCCCTTCTACAAATCACGGACTATCATATGCAATTTCAAAAATTTCTTTGCCTACTAGAAAACATGGACTATCATATGCAATTTCTGAAAATTCTTTAACTTCTCCAAAAACGTGGACTATCATATGCAAATTCCGAAATTTTTTTCCTTCTCCAAAAACGTGGACTATCATCAGTAATTTCTGGAAATTCTTTCCCTTCTCCAAAAACGTGGACTATCATATGCAATTTCTGAAATTACTTTTCCTTCTCCAAAAACTTGGACTATCATATGCAATTTATGAAATTTCTTTCCCTTCTCCAAAAATGTCGACTATATCATATTCAATGTATGAAATTTATTACCTTTCTCTAAAAACGTGGACTATCTTATGCAATTTCAGAAATTTCTTTCCCTTCTTATCATTTGCAATTTCTGAAATTTCGTTCCCTTATCCAAACACGTGGACTATTTTATATAATTTCTGGAAATTCTTTCCCTTCTCCATAAAAGTGGACTATCATCTGCAAATTTTGAAAATTTCTTTCCCTTCTCCAAAAATGTGGACTATCATATGCAATTTCTAAAATTCCTTTACTTTCTCCAAAAATGTGTACTATCATATGCAATTTATGTAATTTCATTCCATTCTCCATAATCTTGGACTATCATATGCAATATCTGGAATTTCTTTCCCTTCTTCAAAAACGTGGAGTATCATTTGCAATTTCTGAAATTTCTTTCCGTTCTCCAAAAACGTGGACTATCATATGCAATTTTTGTAATTTAATTCTCTTCTCCAAAAATATGGACTATCATATGCAATTTCTGTAAATTCTTTCCCTTCTACAAATCGTGGACTATCATATGCAATTTCTAAAATTTCTTTGCCTTCTAAAAAAGATGGACTATCATATGCAATTTCTGAAAATTCTTAAACTTCTCCAAAAACGTGGACTATCATATGCAATTTCCGAAATTTTTTTCCTTCTCCAAAAACGTGGACAATCATAAGTAATTTCTGGAAATTCTTTCCCTTCTTCAAAAACGTGGAGTATCATATGCAATTTCTGAATTTCTTTTTCTTCTCCAAAAACGTGGACTATCATATGCAGTTTCTGGAATTTCTTCTCCAAAAACGTGGACCATTATATGCAATTTTTGGAATTTCTTTCCCTTCTCCAAAAACGTGGACTATCATATGCAATTTCTGGAATTTATTGCCCTTCTCCAAAAACTTGGACTATCATATGTAATTTATGGAATTTCTTTTCCTTTTCCAAAAACGTGGACTATCATATGCAATTTCTGGAATTTCTTTACCTTCTCCAAAAACATGGACTATCATATGCAATTTCTAAAATTCCTTTACCTTCTCCAAAAATGTGGACTATAATATTCAATTCATGTAATTTCCTTCCTTTCTCTAAAAACGTGGAATATCATATGCAATTTCTGAAATTTCTATCCCTTCTCCAAAAACGTGGACTATCATATGCAATTTATGAAATTTCTATCCCTTCTCCAAAAACGTGGACTATCATATGCAATTTCTAAAATTTCTTCCCCTTCTCAAAAAACGTGGACTATCATATGCAATTTCTTTCCCTTCTCAAAAAACGTGGACTATCATATGCAATTTCTGAAATTTCATTTCCTTCTCCAAAAACGTGGACTATCATATGGAATTTCTGAAATTTCTTTCCATTCTCCAAAAACATGGACTATCATATGCAATTTCTGAAATTTCTTTCCCTTCTCCAAAAACGTGGACTATCTTATATAATTTCTGGAAATTCATTCCCTTCTCCATAAACGTGGACTATCATATGCAATTTTTGAAAATTTATTCCCCTTCTCTAAAAATGTGGACCATCATATGCAATTTCTAAAATTCCTTTACTTTCTCGAAAATGTGAACTACCATATGCAATTTATGTAATTTCATTCCCTTCTCCAAAAACTTGGACTATCATATGCAATATCTGGAATTTCTTTCCCTTCTCCAAAAACGTGGACTATCATATGCAATTTCTGAAATTTCTTTCCCTTCTCCAAAAACGTGGACTATCATATTCAATTTTTGAAATTTCTTTCCCTTCTCAAAAAACGTGGACTATCTTATGCTATTTCTGAAGTTTCATTTCCTTCTCCAAAAATGTGGACTATCTTATGCAAGTTCTAAAATTTCTTTCCATTCTCCAAAAACGTGGACTATCATATGCAATTTCTGAAATTTCTTTCCCTTCTCCAAAAACGTGGACTATCATATGCAATTTTTGAAATTTATTTCTCTTCTCCAAAAATATGGACTATTATATGCAATTTTTGTAGATTTCCCTTCTACAAATCGCGGACTATCATATGCAATTTCTAAAATTTCTTTGCCTTCTAGAAAACGTGGACTATCATATGCAATTTCTGAAAATTCTTTAACTTCTCCAAAAACGTGGACTATCATATTCAAATTCCGAATTTTTTTTTCCTTCTCCAAAAACGTGGACAATCATAAGTAATTTCAAGAAATTCTTTCCCTTCTCCAAAAATGTCGACTACATCATATTCAATTTATGAAATTTATTACCTTTCTCCAAAAACGTGGACTATCTTATGCAATTTCTGAAATTTCTTTCCCTTCTTCAAAAACGTGGACTATCATTTGCAATTTCTGAAATTTCGTTCCCTTCTCCAAACACGTGGACTATTTTATATAATTTCTGGAAATTCTTCCCCTTCTCCATAAACGTGGACTATCATATGCAAATTTTGAAAATTTCTTTCCCTTCTCCAAAAATGTGGACTATCATATGCAATTTCTAAAATTCCTTTACTTTCTCCAAAAATGTGGACTATCATATGCAATTTTTGTAATTTCATTCCATTCTCCATAATCTTGGACTATCATATGCAATATCTGGAATTTCTTTCCCTTCTTCAAAAACGTGGAGTATCATTTGCAATTTCTGAAATTTCTTTCCCTTCTCCAAAAACGTGGACTATCATATGCAATTTTTGAAATTTAATTCTCTTCTCCAAAAATATGGACTTTCATATGCAATTTTTGTAAATTCTTTCCCTTCTATAAATCGTGGACTGTCACATGCAATTTCTAAAATTTCTTTGCCTTCTAAAAAACGTGACTATCATATGCAATTTCTGAAAATTCTTTAACTTCTCCAAAAACATAGACTATCATATGCAATTTCTAAAATTCCTTTACCTTCTCCAAAAACGTGGACAATCATAAGTAATTTCTGGAAATTCTTTCCCTTCTCCAAAAACGTGGACTATCATATGGAATTTCTGAAATTTCTTTTTCTTCTCCAAAAACGTGGACTATCATATGCAGTTTCTGGAATTTCTTTCCCTTCTCCAAAAACATGGACCATCATATGTAATTTTTGGAATTTCTTTCCATTCTCCAAAAACGTGGACTATCATATGCAATTTATGAATTTTCTTTCCCTTCTCCAAAAACATGGACTATCATATGCAATTTCTAGAATTTCTTTCTCTTCTCCAAAAAGTTGGACTATCATATGCAATTTCTAAAATTTCTTTCCCTTCACCAAAAACATGGACTATCATATGCAATTTTTAAAATTCCTTTACCTTCTCCAAAAATGTGGACTATAATATTCAATTCATGTAATTTCATTCATCTCTCTAAAAACATGGAATATCATATGCAATTTCTGAAATTTCTATCCCTTCTCCAAAAACGTGGACTATCAAATGCTATTTATGAAATTTCTATCCCTTCTCCAAAAATGTGGACTATCTTATGCAATTTCTAAAATTTCTTTCCTTTCTCAAAAAACGTGGACTATCATATGCAATTTCTGAAATTTCTTTCCCTTCTCAAAAAACGTGGACTATCATATGGAATTTCTGAAATTTCATTTCCTTCTCCAAAAACGTGGACTATCATATGCAATTTCTGAAATTTCATTCCATTCTCCTAAAACGTGGACTATCATATGCAATTTCTGAAATTTCTTTCCCTTCTCCAAAAACGTGGACTATCTTATATAACTTCTGGAAATTCTTTCCCTTCTCCATAAACGTGGACTATCATATGCAATTTTTGAAAATTTCTTCCCCTTCTCTAAAAATGTGGACTATCATATGCAATTTCTAAAATTCCTTTACTTTCTCCAAAAATGTGAACTTACCATATGCAGTTTATGTAATTTCATTCCCTTCTCCAAAAACTTGGACTATCATATGCAATATCTGGAATTTCTTTCCCTTCTCCAAAAACGTGGACTATCATATGCAATTTCTAAAATTTCTTTCCCTTCTCCAAAAACATGGACTATCATATGCAATTTTTGAAATTTCTTTCCCTTCTCAAAAAACTTGGACTATCTTATGCAATTTCTGAAATTTCATTTCCTTCTCCAAAAACGTGGACTATCATATGCAATTTCTAAAATTTCTTTCCATTCTCCAAAAACGTGGACTATCATATGCAATTTCTGAAATTTCTTTTCCTTCTCCAAAAGCGTGGACTATCATATGCAGTTTTTGAAATTTATTTCTCTTCTCCAAAATTATGGACTATTATATGCAATTTCTCTAAATTCTTTCCCTTCTACAAATCGCGGACTATCATATGCAATTTCTAAAATTTCTTTGCCTTCTAGAAAACGTGGACATATGCAATTTCTGAAAATTCTTTAACTTCTCCAAAAACGTGGACTATCATATGCAAATTCCGAATTTTTTTCCTTCTCCAAAAACGTGGACAATCATAAGTAATTTATGGAAATTCTTTCCCTTCTCCAAAAACGTGGACTATCATATGCATTTTCTGAAATTACTGTTCCTTCTCCAAAAACGTGGAATATCATATGCAATTTATGAAATTTCTTTCCCATATCCAAAAATGTCGACTATATCATATTCAATTTATGAAATTTCTTACCTTTCTCCAAAAACGTGGACTATCTTATGCAATTTCTGAAATTTCTTTCCCTTCTTCAAAAACGTGGACTATCATTTACAATTTCTGAAATTTCGTTCCCTTCTCCAAACACGTGGACTATTTTATATAATTTCTGGAAATTCTTTCCCTTCTCCATAAACGTCGACTATCATATGCAAATTTTGAAAATTTCTTTCCCTTCTCCAAAAATGTGGTCTATCATATGCAATTTCTAAAATTCCTTTACTTTCTCCAAAAATGTGGACTATCATATGCAATTTATGTAATTTCATTCCATTCTCCATAATCTTGGACTATCATATGCAATATCTGGAATTTCTTTCCCTTCTTCAAAAACGTGGAGTATCATTTGCAATTTCGGAAATTTCTTTCCCTTCTCCAAAAACGTGGACTATCATATGCACTTTTTGAAATTTAATTCTCTTCTCCAAGAATATGGACTATCATATGCAATTTTTGTAAATTCTTCCCCTTCTACAAATCGTGGACTATCACATGCAATTTCTAAAATTTCTTTGCCTTCTAAAAAACGTGACTATCATATGCAATTTTTGAAAATTCTTTAACTTCTCAAAAAACGTGGACTATCATATGCAATTTCTAAAATTCCTTTACCTTCTCCAAAAACGTGGACAATCATAAGTAATTTATGGAAATTCTTTCCCTTCTCCAAAAACGTGGACTATCATATGGAATTTCTGAAATTTCTTTTTCTTCTCCAAAAACGTGGACTATCATATGCAGTTTCTGGAATTTCTTTCCCTTCTCCAAAAACATGGACCATCATATGTAATTTTTGGAATTTCTTTCCATTCTCCAAAAACGTGGACTATCATATGCAATTTATGAATTTTCTTTCCCTTCTCCAAAAACATGGACTATAATATGCAATTTCTAGAATTTCTTTCTCTTCTCCAAAAAGTTGGACTATCATATGCAATTTCTAAAATTTCTTTCCCTTCTCCAAAAACTTGGACTATCATATGCAATTTTTAAAATTCCTTTACCTTCTCCAAAAATGTGGACTATAATATTCAATTCATGTAATTTCATTCATTTCTCTAAAAACATGGAATATCATATGCAATTTCTGAAATTTCTATCCCTTCTCCAAAAACGTGGACTATCAAATGCAATTTATGAAATTTCTATCCCTTCTCCAAAAACGTGGACTATCTTATGCAATTTCTAAAATTTCTTTCCTTTCTCAAAAAACATGGACTATCATATGCAATTTCTGAAATTTCTTTCCCTTCTCAAAAAAGGTGGACTATCATATAGAATTTCTGAAATTTCATTTCCTTCTCCAAAAACGTGGACTATCATATGCAATTTCTGAAATTTCATTCCATTCTCCTAAAACATGGACTATCATATGCAATTTCTGAAATTTCTTTCCCTTCTCCAAAAACGTGGACTATCTTATATAACTTCTGCAAATTCTTTCCCTTCTCCATAAACGTGGACTATCATATGCAATTTTTGAAAATTTCTTCCCCTTCTCTAAAAATGTGGACTATCATATGCAATTTCTAAAATTCCTTTACTTTCTCCAAAAATGTGAACTTACCATATGCAGTTTATGTAATTTCATTCCCTTCTCCAAAAACTTGGACTATCATATGCAATATCTGGAATTTCTTTCCCTTCTCCAAAAACGTGGACTATCATATGCAATTTTTGAAATTTCTTTCCCTTCTCAAAAAACTTGGACTATCTTATGCAATTTCTGAAATTTCATTTCCTTCTCCAAAAACGTGGACTATCATATGCAATTTCTAAAATTTCTTTCCATTCTCCAAAAACGTGGACTATCATATGCAATTTCTGAAATTTCTTTTCCGTCTCCAAAAGCGTGGACTATCATATGCAGTTTTTGAAATTTATTTCTCTTCTCCAAAATTATGGACTATTATATGGAATTTCTCTAAATTCTTTCCCTTCTACAAATCGCGGACTATCATATGCAATTTCTAAAATTTCTTTGCCTTCTAGAAAACGTGGACATATGCAATTTCTGAAAATTCTTTAACTTCTCCAAAAACGTGGACTATCATATGCAAATTCCGAATTTTTTTCCTTCTCCAAAAACGTGGACAATCATAAGTAATTTATGGAAATTCTTTCCCTTCTCCAAAAACGTGGACTATCATATGCATTTTCTGAAATTACTGTTCCTTCTCCAAAAACGTGGAATATCATATGCAATTTATAAAATTTCTTTCCCATATCCAAAAATGTCGACTATATCATATTCAATTTATGAAATTTCTTACCTTTCTCCAAAAACGTGGACTATCTTATGCAATTTCTGAAATTTCTTTCCCTTCTTCAAAAACGTGGACTATCATTTACAACTTCTGAAATTTCGTTCCCTTCTCCAAACACGTGGACTATTTTATATAATTTCTGGAAATTCTTTCCCTTCTCCATAAACGTCGACTATCATATGCAAATTTTGAAAATTTCTTTCCCTTCTCCAAAAATGTGGTCTATCATATGCAATTTCTAAAATTCCTTTACTTTCTCCAAAAATGTGGACTATCATATGCAATTTATGTAATTTCATTCCATTCTCCATAATCTTGGACTATCATATGCAATATCTGGAATTTCTTTCCCTTCTTCAAAAACGTGGACTATAATATGCAATTTCTAGAATTTCTTTCTCTTCTCCAAAAAGTTGGACTATCATATGCAATTTCTAAAATTTCTTTCCCTTCTCCAAAAACATGGACTATCATATGCAATTTTTAAAATTCCTTTACCTTCTCCTAAAATGTGGACTATAATATTCAATTCATGTAATTTCATTCATTTCTCTAAAAACATGGAATATCATATGCAATTTCTGAAATTTCTATCCCTTCTCCAAAAACGTGGACTATCAAATGCAATTTATGAAATTTCTATCCCTTCTCCAAAAACGTGGACTATCTTATGCAATTTCTAAAATTTCTTTCCTTTCTCAAAAAACATGGACTATCATATGCAATTTCTGAAATTTCTTTCCCTTCTCAAAAAAGGTGGACTATCATATAGAATTTCTGAAATTTCATTTCCTTCTCCAAAAACGTGGACTATCATATGCAATTTCTGAAATTTCATTCCATTCTCCTAAAACATGGACTATCATATGCAATTTCTGAAATTTCTTTCCCTTCTCCAAAAACGTGGACTATCTTATATAACTTCTGCAAATTCTTTCCCTTCTCCATAAACGTGGACTATCATATGCAATTTTTGAAAATTTCTTCCCCTTCTCTAAAAATGTGGACTATCATATGCAATTTCTAAAATTCCTTTACTTTCTCCAAAAATGTGAACTTACCATATGCAGTTTATGTAATTTCATTCCCTTCTCCAAAAACTTGGACTATCATATGCAATATCTGGAATTTCTTTCCCTTCTCCAAAAACGTGGACTATCATATGCAATTTTTGAAATTTCTTTCCCTTCTCAAAAAACTTGGACTATCTTATGCAATTTCTGAAATTTCATTTCCTTCTCCAAAAACGTGGACTATCATATGCAATTTCTAAAATTTCTTTCCATTCTCCAAAAACGTGGACTATCATATGCAATTTCTGAAATTTCTTTTCCTTCTCCAAAAGCGTGGACTATCATATGCAGTTTTTGAAATTTATTTCTCTTCTCCAAAATTATGGACTATTATATGGAATTTCTCTAAATTCTTTCCCTTCTACAAATCGCGGACTATCATATGCAATTTCTAAAATTTCTTTGCCTTCTAGAAAACGTGGACATATGCAATTTCTGAAAATTCTTTAACTTCTCCAAAAACGTGGACTATCATATGCAAATTCCGAATTTTTTTTTCCTTCTCCAAAAACGTGGACAATCATAAGTAATTTATGGAAATTCTTTCTCTTCTCCAAAAACGTGGACTATCATATGCATTTTCTGAAATTACTCTTCCTTCTCCAAAAACGTGGAATATCATATGCAATTTATGAAATTTCTTTCCCATATCCAAAAATGTCGACTATATCATATTCAATTTATTAAATTTCTTACCTTTCTCCAAAAACGTGGACTATCTTATGCAATTTCTGAAATTTCTTTCCCTTCTTCAAAAACGTGGACTATCATTTACAATTTCTGAAATTTCGTTCCCTTCTCCAAACACGTGGACTATTTTATATAATTTCTGGAAATTCTTTCCCTTCTCCATAAACGTGGACTATCATATGCAAATTTTGAAAATTTCTTTCCCTTCTCCAAAAATGTGGTCTATCATATGCAATTTCTAAAATTCCTTTACTTTCTCCAAAAATGTGGACTATCATATGCAATTTATGTAATTTCATTCCATTCTCCATAATCTTGGACTATCATATGCAATATCTGGAATTTCTTTCCCTTCTTCAAAAACGTGGAGTATCATTTGCAATTTCGGAAATTTCTTTCCCTTCTCCAAAAACGTGGACTATCATATGCACTTTTTGAAATTTAATTCTCTTCTCCAAGAATATGGACTATCATATGCAATTTTTGTAAATTCTTCCCCTTCTACAAATCGTGGACTATCACATGCAATTTCTAAAATTTCTTTGCCTTCTAAAAAACGTGACTATCATATGCAATTTTTGAAAATTCTTTAACTTCTCAAAAAACGTGGACTATCATATGCAATTTCTAAAATTCCTTTACCTTCTCCAAAAACGTGGACAATCATAAGTAATTTCTGGAAATTCTTTCCCTTCTCCAAAAACGTGGACTATCATATGGAATTTCTGAAATTTCTTTTTCTTCTCCAAAAACGTGGACTATCATATGCAGTTTCTGGAATTTCTTTCCCTTCTCCAAAAACATGGACCATCATATGTAATTTTTGGAATTTCTTTCCATTCTCCAAAAACGTGGACTATCATATGCAATTTATGAATTTTCTTTCCCTTCTCCAAAAACATGGACTATAATATGCAACTTCTAGAATTTCTTTCTCTTCTCCAAAAAGTTGGACTATCATATGCAATTTCTAAAATTTCTTTCCCTTCTCCAAAAACTTGGACTATCATATGCAATTTTTAAAATTCCTTTACCTTCTCCAAAAATGTGGACTATAATATTCAATTCATGTAATTTCATTCATTTCTCTAAAAACATGGAATATCATATGCAATTTCTGAAATTTCTATCCCTTCTCCAAAAACGTGGACTATCAAATGCAATTTATGAAATTTCTATCCCTTCTCCAAAAACGTGGACTATCTTATGCAATTTCTAAAATTTCTTTCCTTTCTCAAAAAACATGGACTATCATATGCAATTTCTGAAATTTCTTTCCCTTCTCAAAAAAGGTGGACTATCATATAGAATTTCTGAAATTTCATTTCCTTCTCCAAAAACGTGGACTATCATATGCAATTTCTGAAATTTCATTCCATTCTCCTAAAACATGGACTATCATATGCAATTTCTGAAATTTCTTTCCCTTCTCCAAAAACGTGGACTATCTTATATAACTTCTGCAAATTCTTTCCCTTCTCCATAAACGTGGACTATCATATGCAATTTTTGAAAATTTCTTCCCCTTCTCTAAAAATGTGGACTATCATATGCAATTTCTAAAATTCCTTTACTTTCTCCAAAAATGTGAACTTAC